>NC_069504.1:999126904-999346904 GCF_027579735.1 Bombina bombina | reverse complement strand
ACCTGCAAAAAAGCAGCGTTCAGCTCCTAACGCAGCCCCATTGTTTCCTATGGGGAAACACTTCCTAAGTCTGCACCTAACACTCTAACATGTACCCCAAGTCTAAACACCCCTAACCTTACACTTATTAACCACTAATCTGCCGACCCCACTATCGCTGACCCCTGCATATTATTATTAACCCCTAATCTGCCGCTACGGACACCACCGCGACCGACATTATCCCTATGTACCCCTAATCTGCTGCCTACAACATCGCCAACACCTATATTATATTTATTAACCCTTAATCTGCCCCCCCCCAATGTCACCGCTACCTTACCTACACTTATTAACCCCTAATCTGCCGACCGGACCTCGCTGCTACTCTAATAAATGTATTAACCCCTAAAACTAAGTCTAACCCTAACACTAACACCCCCCTAAGTTAAATATAATTTTTATCTAACGAAATAAATTAACTCTTATTTAATAAATTATTCCTATTTATAACTAAATACTTACCTGTAAAATAAACCCTAATATAGCTACAATATAACAAATAATTATATTGTAGCTATTTTAGGATTTATATTTATTTTACAGGCAACTTTGTATGTATTTTAACTAGGTACAATAGCTATTAAATAGTTAATAACTATTTAATAGCTACCTAGTTAAAATAATTACAAAATTACCTGTAAAATAAATCCTAACCTAAGTTACAATTAAACCTAACACTACACTATCAATAAATTAATTAAATAAACTACCTACAATTACCTACAATTAAATCAACTAAACTAAATTACAAAAAAAAACCCCACTAAATTACAAAAAATAAAAAAAGATTACCACAATTTTAAACTTATTACACCTACTCTAAGCCCCCTAAAAAAAATAACAAAGTCCCCGAAAATAAAAAAATGCCCTACCCTATTCTAAAATAAAAAGTTAACAGCTCTATTAACTTACCAGCCCTTAAAAGGGCCTTTTGCAGGGCATGCCCCAAAGAAAACAGCTCTTTTGCCTGTAAAAAAACATACAATACCCCCCCAACATTTCAACCCACCACCCACATACCCCTAATCTAACCCACCCAAACCCCACTTAAAAAACCTAACACTAAGCCCCTGAAGATCTTCCTAACTTATCTTCACCCAGCCGGGTATCACCGATCCGTCCAGAAGAGGGTCCGAAATCTTCATCCTATCCAGGCAGAAGTGCTCCTCCAGAGGTTCCGAAGTCTTCATCCTATCCGGGCAGAAGAGGACATCCGGACCGGCAGACACCTTCATCCATGTGGCATCTTCTATCTTCTTCCATCCGGCGCGGAGCGGGACCATCTTGAAGCAGCCGACGTGGAGCCATCCTTCTTCACCGACGGACTAACGACGAATGAAGGTTCCTTTAAATGACGTCATCCAAGATGGCATCCCTCGAATTCCGATTGGCTGATAGGATTCTATCAGCTAATCGGAATTAAGGTAGGAAAAATCTTATTGGCTGATTGAATCAGCTAATCAGATTCAAGTTCAATCCGATTGGCTGATCCAATCAGCCAATCAGATTGAGCTTGCATTCTATTGGCTGTTCCGATCAGCCAATAGAATGCGATCTCAATCTGATTGGCTGATTGGATCAGCCAATCGGATTGAACTTGAATCTGATTGGCTGATTCAATCAGCCAATCAGATTTTTCCTACCTTAATTCCGATTGGCTGATAGAATCCTATCAGCCAATCGGAATTCGAGGGACGCCATCTTGGATGACGTCATTTAAAGGAACCTTCATTCATTGTTAGTCCGTCAGTGAAGAAGGATGGTTCCGCGTCGGCTGCTTCAAGATGGTCCCGCTCCGTGCTGGATGGAAGAAGATAGAAGATGCTGCATGGATGAAGATGTCTGCCGGTCCTGATGTCCTCTTCTGCCCGGATAGGATGAAGACTTCGGACCCTCTGGAGGAGCTCTTCTGCCCGGATAGGATGAAGACTTCGGACCCTCTTCTGGACGGATCGGTGATACTCGGCTGGGTGAAGATAAGGTAGGAAGATCTTCAGGGGCTTAGTGTTAGGTCTTTTAAGGGGGGTTTGGGTGGGTATGTGGGTGGTAGGTTGTAATGTTGGGGGGGTATTGTATGTTTTTTTTTACAGGCAAAAGAGCTGTTTTCTTTGGGGGCATGCCCCGCAAAAGGCCCTTTTAAGGGCTGGTAAGGTAATAGAGCTGTTAACTTTTTATTTTAGAATAGGGTAGGGCATTTTTTTATTTTGGCGGGCTTTGTTATTTTTTTAGGGGGCTTAGAGTAGGTGTAATTAGTTTAAAATTCTGGTCATCTTTTTTATTTTTTGTAATTTAGTGTTTGTTTGTTTTTTAAATTTAGTTTAGTTAATTTAATTGTAGGTAATTGTAGGTAGTTTAGTTAATTTATTTAATGATAGTGAAGTGTTAAGTTTAATTGTAACTTAGGTTAGGATTTATTTTACAGGTAATTGTGTAATTATTTTAACTAGGTAGCTATTAAATAGTTATTAACTATTTAATAGCTATTGTACCTAGTTAAAATAAATACAAAGTTGCCTGTAAAATAAATATAAATCCTAAAATAGCTACAATATAATTATTTGTTATATTGTAGGTATCTTAGGGTTTATTTTACAGGTAAGTATTTAGTTTTAAATAGGAATAATTTATTTAATAAGAGTTAATTTATTTAGTTAGATAAAAATTATATTTAACTTATGGGGGTGTTAGTGTTAGGGTTAGACTTAGCTTTAGGGGCTAATACATTTATTAGAGTAGCGGCGAGGTCCGGTCGGCAGATTAGGGGTTAATAAGTGTAGGTAGGTAGCGGCGACGTTGGGGGGGGCAGATTAGGGGTTAATAAATATTATGTAGGTGACGGCGATATTAGGGGCAGCAGAATAGGGGTACATAGGGATAATGTAGGTGGCGGCGATGTGCGGTCGGCAGGTTAGGGGTTAAAAAAATATATTAGAGTGGCGGCGATGTGGGGGGACCTCGGTTTAGGGGTACATAGGTAGTTTATGGGTGTTAGTGTACTTTAGAGCACAGTAGTTAAGAGCTTTATAAACCGGCGTTAGCCCATAAAGCTCTTAACTCCTGACTTTTTTCTGCAGCTGGAGTTTTGTCGTTAGAGTTCTACCGCTCACTTCAGCCAAGACTCTAAATACCGGCGTTAGGAAGATTCCATTGAAAAGATAGGATACGCAATTGGCGTAAGGGGATCTGCGGTATGGAAAAGTCGCGGCTGGAAAGTGAGCGTTAGACCCTTTCCTGACTGACTCTAAATACCAGCGTGCGGTCAAAACCAGCGTTAGGAGCCCTTAATGCTGGTTTTGACGGCTAACGCAGAACTCTAAATCTAGGCGATAGTGATTAGGTTTAATTTTTTTAAAATTTTTGATAATTTGGTTTATTATTTTATGTAATGTTAGACTTTTTTATTCTTAATAATTTTAGATTAATTTAATCTTAGTTTTTTTATTTTGAAGTAATGTTAGCTTTTTTATTTTAATTGTAATTTAGTATTTTTTTATTTCGGTAATTGGGGTTAATTTAGGGGGTGTTAGGTTAGGGGGATTAGTAATTTAATTATTTATTTGTGTTGTGGGGGTTTGGTGGATTAGGGGTTAATATATTCCTTAGGATTATTGTGTTGTGTGGGTTTGGCGGATTAGGGGTTAATAGTTAGGTACAGTGTGTGTTAGGTACTGTTTGTGCTAAATACGGTGTGTACTAGGTACTGTGTGTGCTAGGTACTGTGTGTGCTGAGTACTATTTGTGTTAGGTACTGTTTGTGCTAGGTACTGTTTGTGCTAGGTACTGTATGTGCTAGATACTGTATGGCTAGATTCTGTATGTGCTAGGTACCGTATGGCTAGGTACTGTATGTGCTAGGTAATGTATGGCTAGATTCTGTATGTGCTAGGTACTGTATGGCTAGGTACTGTATGTGTTAGGTACTGTATGTGCTAGGTAGGATTTGTGCTAGGTACGGTTTGTACTAGGTTCTCTATGTGCTAGGTATGGTATGTTCTAGGTACAGTGTGTGCTAGGTACTATATATGCTAGGTACTGTGTGGGCTAGGTACTGTATGTGCTAGGTACTGTATGGCTAGGTACTGTATGTGCTAGTTGCTGTATGTGCTAGGTAGGGTTTGTGCTAGGTACAGTTTGTGCTAGGTACTGTATGTGCTAGGTATGGTATGTTCTAGGTACTCTGTGTGCTAGGTACTATATATGCTAGGTACTGTGTGTGCTAGGTTCTGTATGTGCTAGGTACTTTATATGCTAGGAACTGTGTGTGCTAGGTGTGTGCTAGGGAATTACGTGTGCTGGGTATTACGTGTGCTGGGTACTGCATGTGCTATTAACGGCTATTTTTATTTTAGTATTAGATTAGTGGGTGTTTTTATTTTGGGGGTGCTTTTTATTTTCATAGTGATTAGGTTTAATTTTTTTAATATTTTTTGGTAATTTGGTTTATTATTTTATGCAATGTTAGACTTTTATTTTTAATAATCTTATATTAATCTTAGTTTTTTATTTTGAAGTAATGTTAGCTTTTTTATTTTAATTGTAATTTAGTATTTTTTTATTTAGGTAATTGGGGTTAATTTAGGGGGTGTTAGGTACTGTATGTGCTAGGCATGGTATGTTCTAGGTACAGTGTGTGCTAGGTACTATATATGCTTGGTACTGTGTGGGCTAGGTACTGTATGTGCTAGGTACTTTATGGCTAGGTACTGTATGTGCTAGGTAGGGATTGTGCTAGGTACTGTATGTGCTAGGTATGGTATGTTCTAGGTACTGTGTGTGCTAGGTACTGTATGTGCTAGGTACTGTGTGGACTAGGTACTGTGTGGGCTAGGTACTGTGTGTGCTAGGTACTGGGTGTGCTAGGTACTGGGTGTGCTAGGTTTTGTGTGTGCTAGGTTCTGTATGTGCTAGGTACTGCGTGTGCTAGGTACTGCTTGCGCTAGGTACTGCGCGTGCCTGGTACTTTATTTGCTAGGTACTGCGTGTGCTAGGTACCATGTGTGCTAGGGACCGCGTGTGCTAGGTATTACGTGTGCTGGGTATTACATGTGCTGGGTACTGTGTGTCCTGGGTACTGCGTGTGCCGGGTACTGCGTGTGCTGGGTACTTTGTGTGCTAGGTACTCTTTGTCCTAGGTACAGTGAGTGTTAGGTACGGTGTGTGCTAAGTACAGTGTGTGCTAGGTACAGTCTCAAAATCCCTTAGTGACCTTCCAATCTGTGCTATCTCCTCCTTCATGTTGCTATGTTTATTTGTTTTAGATTATATTAATAGAATACTGAGAGATTGATATAACATTATGTATTGCTGGAATATAATCTTCTCCTCCGGAAGCACAAAAGTTTTTGTTCTAAGAGCCTCTGGCTACTTATTTCACATATCCCTTATACTGCCGTTTGGAGTACTAAACTTAATTTACATGCACTAGCTCCCCCCCCCCCCCCACACACATTCAGAGCCCATATCGGGGTTTGATTTAGGTGAACTATTTTCACCCCAAACTCCCTCATGTATTATAGAAGTGTGCGTTCCCCAATGGTCAGACCTGTATTGGTTTCATTTTGATGACTAACTGGACTTTTATACCCTAGTTTCACCTTTTGGGCGTAGATATCCTATCTATTGATTTTGTATGCATTCAAGGGACCTGTGAGTCCTATTCAGTGTTTGACTTTGTTGATCTGTGTTCATTTGCACATTATTTTACCTTTTATTCTAAAATAAAATAAAAATATTATCACATTTTTTTTTTTTTTTTTTAAATGGGATTGTTAGAAAGAAAAGCCTATGATCGTTTCACCTGTGCTGCTTCGTCAGGACATGTTGATTGGCTCATACCTATCCTCCTTAAATTACAACGATTAGTTGCCTTTCCCTTGGGTATACACTTGAATGTGACATCCAATATAATATTATCCAATAATCCTGTGTTCGGCACAAAGAATATATGCTTACTTATAAACTAAACTAGATTAGCAACATCAAATTTATATACAAGAGAACAATATAGTCAAATTATTATACCATTAGCACAGAACTAAACTGTTTCAGTGTTACTGTGACATAGTGTTCAATACAATGTAGCTTTTTTGCACCATAGCCTTTACTCATGCAGTAAATTCCAATCAAATGTATCCAATCCTTATAATAACTTATAAACAGATAAACATGACTATACTGACAACGATATTTCTGAAAAATTGAAAAAAAAAAAAAAATGTTAATAAATAAGAAAAACATGGATCTGTCCAAAATGGGGAATAGAGCAACTCCTCATTTAGGCCTCCTGGAGAAAGGGTGTTTAAGTTGTAAATCCAATGGCTTTCATATTGTAAGAGAACCTTATCCAGGTTATCACCAATAATACCAAGTTTAACCCTTTCAATACCTATAATACTAAAGGTTCTGGGAGAAGAGTTATGGTATTTTTTAAAATATTGTGCTATGCTAGATGTTTTTTTTTCCTCATGTTCACTGTCACGTATGTGTTCTAGTGTACAATCTCTGATTGCTCTTGTCGTTTTACCGACATAGAACAGAGGGCACCCACATTGTGCTAAATATATAAGACCTTCAGATTTTCAAGTAATCTTTGCCATTATACTATATGTGCGGCCTGTTTTAGAAACAATCGCCTAGATTACGAGTTCTGCATTAGCCTTAAAAAGCAGCGTTAAGGGGTCCTAACGCTGCTTTTTAACGCCCGCTGGTATTACGAGTATGGCAGGTACAGGTGTACTGCTCACACACATTCCGCGACTTTTGGCTACCGCAAATCCCCTTACGTCAATTGCGTATCCTATCTTTTTAATGGGATTTGCCTCACGATGGTATTACAAGTCTTGGAAGAAGTGAGCGGTACAGCCTCTACCTCCAAGACTCCTACCGCATAAAAAGTCAGTAGTTAAGAGTTTTATCGGCTAACGCCGGAACATAAAGCTCTTAACTACAGTGCTACAAAGCACACTAACACCTATAAACTACCTATTAACCCCTAAACCGAGGCCCCCCACATTGCAAACCCTATAATAAAATTATTTAACACCTAATCTGCCGACCGGACACCGCCGCCACCTACATTATAGCTATGAACCCCTAATCTGCTGTCCCTAACATCGCCGACACCTATATTATATTTATTAACCCCTAATCTTCCCCCCCAATGTTGCCGCCACCTACCTACACTCATTAACCCCTAATCTGCCGACCGGACATCACTGCCACTATAATAAATGTATTAACCCCTAAACCGCCGCATTCCCACCTCGCAAACACTATAATACATTTTATTAACCTCTAATCTGCCCTCCCTAACATCGCCGCCACCTACCTACAATTATTAACCCCTAATCTGCCACCCCCAACGTTGCTGCTACTATAATAAAGATATTAACCCCTAAACCTAAGTCTAACCCTAACCCTAACACCCACCTAAGTAAAATATAATTTAAATAAATCTAAATAAATTTACTATAATTAAATAAATTATTCCTATTTAAAACTAAATACCTATAAAATAAACCATAAAATAGCTACAATATAACTAATAGTTACATTGTAGCTATTTTAGGATTTATATTTATTTTACAGGCAACTTTGTATTTATTTTAACCAGGTACAATAGCTATTAAATAGTTAATAACTATTTAATAGCTACCTAGTTAAAATAATTACAAAATTACCTGTAAAATAAATCCTAACCTAAGTTACAAATACACCTAACACTACACTATCAATAAATTGATTAAATAAATTACCTACAATGATCTAAACTAAAATACAATTAAATAAACTAAACTATATTACAAAAACAACACTAAATTACAAAAAAATAAAAAATATTACAAGAATTTTAATCTAAATACACCTAATCTAAGCCCCCTAATAAAATAAAAAAGCCCCCCAAAATAATAAAATTCCCTAACCTATACTAAATTACAAAAGTAATCAGCTCTTTTACCAGCCCTTAATTGACCTCGCATTCTATTGACTGATTCAATCAGCCAATCAGATTGAACTTCAATCCGATCGGATTTTTCCTACCTTAATACCAATTGGCTGATAGAATCCTATCAGCCAATCGGAATTTGAGGGACGCCATCTTGGATGATGTCATTTAAAGGAACCTTCATTCGTCGTTAGTCATCGGGAAGAAGAGGATGCTCCGCGTCGGATGTCTTGAAGATGGACCCGCTCCACACTGGATGGATGAAGATAGAAGATGCCGCTTGGATGAAGACTTCTGCTGGATGGAGGACCTCTTCTGCCCCGATCGGATGAAGACTTGTGCCGGTCCGGATGTCCTCTTCTGGCCCATCGATGCCTGGCTGGGTGAACACAGCTCAAGGTAGGGTGATCTTCAATGGGGTAGTGTTAGTTTTTTTTAAGGGGGGATCGGGTGGGTTTTAGAGTAAGGGTGTGTGGGTGGTGGGTTGTAATGTTTGGGGGTCTTGTGTTTTATTTTACAGGTAAAAGAGCTGATCACTTTGGGGCAATGCCCCGCAAAAAGCCCTTTTAAGGGCTGGTAAAAGAGCTGATTACTTTTGTAATTTAGTATAGGGTAGGGAAATTTATTATTTTGGGGGGCTTTTTTATTTTATCAGGGGGCTTAGATTAGGTGTAATTAGATTAAAATTCTTGTATTTTTTATTTTTTGTAATTTAGTGTTTGTTTGTTTTTTTGTAATATAGTTTAGTTTATTTAATTGTATTTTAGTTTAGATCATTGTAGGTAATTTATTTAATTAATTTATTGATAGTGTAGTGTTAGGTGTACTTGTACAGGTAATTTTGTAATTATATTAACTAGGTAGCTATTAAATAGTTATTAACTATTTAATAGCTATTGTACCTAGTTAAAATTTGCCTGTAAAATAAATTTGCCTGTAAACAAAGTTGCCTGTAAAATAAATATAAATCCTAAAATTGCTACAATGTATTAGTTATATTGTAGCTATCTTATGGTTTATTTTTTAGGTAAGTATTTAGTTTTAAATAGGAATAATTTATTTAATTATAAGTAAATTTATTTAGATTTATTTAAATTATATTTAATTTAGGGGGGGTGTTAGGGTTAGACTTAGGTTTAGGGGTCAATAACTTTACTATAGTAGTGTCGACGTTGGGGGGGCAGATTAGGGGGTAATAATTGTAGGTAGGTGGCGGCGATGTTAGAGAGGGCAGATTAGGGGTTAATAAAATGTATTATAGTGTTTGCGAGGCGGGAATGCAGAGGTTTAGGGGTTAATACATTTATTATAGTGGCAGCGATGTCCGGTCGGCAGATTAGGGGTTAATAAGTGTAGGTAGATGGCGGCGACGTTGGGGGTGGAAGATTAGGGGTTAATAAATATAATATAGGTGTCGGCGATGTTGGGGGCAGCAGATTAGGGGTTCATAGGGATAATGTAGGTTGCGGCGGTGTCCGGAGCGGCAGATTAGGGGTTAATAGTATAATGCAGGTGTCAGCAATAGCGGGGGTGGCAGATTAGGGGTTAATAAGTATAAGATTAGGGGTGTTTAGACTCAGGGTTCAAGTTAGGGTGTTAGGCGTAGACTTAGAAAGTGTTTCCCCATAGGAAACAATGGGGCTGTTTTAGGAACTGAACGCTGCTTTTTTGCAGGTGTTAGGGTTTTTTTCAGCTGAAACTGCCCCATTGTTTCCTATGGGGAAATTGTGCACAAGCAAGTTTTTCCAGCTTACCGCTACCATAAGCAACGCTGGTATTGAGGGTAGAAGTGGAGCTAAATTTTGCTCAACTCTCACTTTTCTGAGGCTAACGCAGCCATTCAGAAAACTCGTAATACCAGCATTGTTTAAAGGGAGCGCTAGAAAAAAAAGGAGCGTTAGCTCCGCAGGTTTTTACCAACAAAACTCGTAATCTAGCTGAAAGTATTTAGCTTTCTTTATATAAGTGCAGGCTTTACAGCATCTGCATGGATAACAGCCTGGTTCAAATGCTATTCGATGCAGCCAATTATGCTCTTGTGGTGGTCTGCTATAAAAGCTATGAACCAGGCTGTCGCCTAAATTTGATGCCCTTCTTGCTGTCATTTGAGGATAGTCTTCTAGACCATTATGTAAATCTGAGTCTGTATTCAGGATAGGCCAGTGCTTTCTAAGTATTGACTGAATATCTTACCATCCCTCACTGTATTGTGTGATAAACCTTATTTTCTTTTTAACAGTTTTATCAGTACTTGGTGAGGCTGTATACAGAACTTCAGTTTGACTTTGGTCTTTCACTCTCTGAAAGCCCCTAGAGAGGATTTTGTTTGAATAACCACGCTGCCTGAAACTTGTAGTGAGTAACCTGGATTCTTTCTAGAACAGTTTCTCCTCGCTCTTATAAATTGTGAAACAGGTATTCCTGTAATTAAGGAATTTGGGTGGTGGCTATCTGCTCTAAGAAAGCTATTGGTGAACGTGTGTTTCCTATAGATTGATGTATGTAATTGGTTATTAATCTTAACGATATTAAGGTCTAAAAATTTAATATTATCTTTATGTGAATTCATTGTGAATTTAAGATTGGAATCCTTGGTACTCAATTTAGCGTATTCAATGCTGTCCAAGAATAGCAGCACGTTGTCAATATAGCGAAGCCATAGACCGACGTGCTGTGATCCTGCGAGATCTATATCAAAAACATATTTAGTTTCCCAATATCCCAAGTAGAGGCACGCATAGGATGCATATGGATATAGAAAACATCATCAAATACAAAGAAGTTATTTTTTATAGAAAATTCCAGAATTTCAAGTACAAAATTTGTATGTATCTCAAGGTAGTAGTGTGCCGCTTGAAACCATGTTTTGTGTGGGATGCTAGAGTATAATGACTCTACATATATAGTGGCGAGTAACATCTGTTCAGCTGTGACTATGGGGCCTATTTAAGAACGTGTGAGCGGACATGATCCTATATTGTGGATCATGTCTGCTGCACATTGATAAATGCCGACAGCATAAGCTGTCGGAATTTATCATTGCACCAGCAGTTCTTGTGAACTGCTGGTGCAATACCGCCCCGTGCAGATTTGCGGCCAATCGGCCGCTAGCAGGGGGTGTCAATCAACCCGATAGTATTGGATAGGGTTGATTTCTGGCGATGTCTATCCGCCACCTCATAGCAGGCGAACAGGTTATGAAGCAGCAGTCTTTAGACCACTGCTTTATAAATTGTGTTTCTGGCGAGCCTGAAGGTGAGCCGTTCGGAGCTTGATAATTCGGCCCCATAATCTTTTATTTTTCTCAAGAGATCACGATTATCCTGTACAAATGAATTCAAGCCATGAATTCAAGCCACTAAAAAAGGCTGAAGAAAGTGATCAATATATTCCCCTATTTTTTCTAATGGCCCTGCAATACCAGAGGCTATGGGGTAACCCGGTGGATAGTCTACCCCCTGCTTATGAATTTTAGGAATGGTATAAAAAGTTGGTATTTTGGGTAGTTTGGGCAAAAGAAAATTAAATTCAGATTTAGAGATTGTGTGTTCTTGTAGGGCTCTGATCAAGATAGATTGTAACTGAGACATAATCCGACATAATGGATTATGGTCAAGTTTCTGATATTGTTTGGTATCAGATAGTTGTCTACAACACTCTTTCTGATAACTGGTGGTATCTTGTACCACAATATCCCCCCCCCCCCCCCCTTATCGGAGGATTTAATTGTGATATTAGCATAGTTTTTCAATTCAATGTTGCTTCTTTTTGTTGGCTTGCTGTTTGTTGGGGTTTTTGGCTGTTCCCCTTCTGGTCTTCGATCTAAAATGGGATCCTGTCCTTCTAAAGGGACCTGTGTGTGTAGCACCATGTAGGGAAGTGAGGGGAGATTTTAAATTATCACACTTTGTTCTATTATTATTACGCCTTATTCTGTTGAAAGTGTATGTCTCGTTATTTTTGTAGTCTAGACAGTCTCTAATGAATTTCTTTTTCTTTTTCATTTTAATTTATTTCTGATTGTGTTTTAACTACCTAATTTTTCATTTTGTTGTTTATTCAGTCTAGCTGTGCTTTCATTTAAGTGATTAGTAATTTTTTCTAGTTTCAAAGTGTCTTCTCTCACAATCAAGTTCATGATCTTAATGGAGCATTCATTCAGAGCCTCCTCCCATTCCTCTTTAAATGTGGGGATACATGGTTCTTGATGATTGCTACCTGCTAATTTTAAAGGTTTTACTGCTTAAACATTGCAAACTGCACTCACTGAAACTAAAATTAGTTTCCATGTAGGCAAACTTCAATTATTGCTGTGGGGACCTAAGTTTAATTACAGCTACACTAACTAGCTCAGCAGCTGATAGCTAGCGAGACAAACATGGCTGCTCCTTGCAACCTGCACTTTACTGCTTTGAATATATCAATCTTGTGTCGTTGTGTCCAAAGCAAAGTGCAGTCTACTCCTAATAGCATGCTTCGCTAACTCCCCCTGAATGCCTATATCTAAGTCACGACTAACCTTCATTCCCCCTGCTCCATGTCGCTACCTCCTACTGACCGCTTACACATATGTCACGCCTAACCTACAACCCCTGGAACGTCCAGCTAAGTCACTAATACTGCCTTCACTGATATAATGTTAAAATACCACTTCCCTGTAATGCCCATCTAACTGCCTATTGTCAAAAAATAACTAACTATAAGAAACTGTACTATAAGTAATAAACCTCCTTATTATAAGTATTAAGCTATGTAGCTAAAGTTATCATCAATGTTTAAATATTGTTTTACAGAGATGTCTCGGTCCACTGACAGTTTTGCTGATCCTCCAACGGTTAATTCCTGTCTGGCACTGAGTTACAGGAGGCCAGATAGGCCAAAGAGGTTTTGCCTGTCCGCCGGCGGTCGGCTTCCACCAGCAGACTGGGGCTCAATTTTGGTCCAGCACTGAGTTCCAGGAGGCCAGATAGGCCACGGAGGTCTTGCCCGTTATTTGGCGTTTACCTCATCTCCATGACTAAATGTGCATTGTCATGTACAATGTATATTAAAGTATTAAAGATATCTTAAAAGGGATTTAATAGTTGCTTGCTATTATTTTAAACGTAAATATATATTTAAAAATATATGTTTATGTTTAAAATAATATTAAGCAACCATTAAATCCATTTAAAGATATCTACAATACCTTTAACAATATGATTTGTACATGACTATGCATATTATTTAAACATTGACCCCTAAACTGCCATAACATAAAACTAACTGTATAAGCTAAGACCCAAAACATAAATATTCAATATTCAAATGATGCATTGTTATGTACAATGCATAATGTTTAAATATTTGCATATCATTTAAAATGCATTTATTGATGCTTGTTGTGTTATTATTATTATTTCTAATTAAAGACAGTATAATTAACATTATAGATATACATAACTGCATGCCTGTTATGTAAATATATAATTGAATGATACTAACTACTATAACATAAATATATATTAACATATATAGCTAGGTTATCACTAATAAACACAACAAGCTTAAAGAATCACAGTTTTCTTCATATGCAATACTTAAACCTTTAGACAATATACATGCATAACTGTTTAAATATTAAAATTCAATGAAAGGCCTGACTACATCACATCTACAATCTTTCAAATAAAATGCATGATCATGTATAATTCAAATAGTTTTGAATATATAAATTAAAATGTAGATATTCTTGCTTTATGCATTTATTATTGTAAATAAATATATTTTTAAAATAGATATTTATGTTATAAAAGACAGTTGCATGGGGGGCGGAGCCAACTGCCTAAGAGAGAAGATGTGTCTTCACACAGCTCCGTCTAAAATCGAAATATATAGCTGTAAAAAGCTAATTTACAACCTATAAATTTAAAAACCATAATATATTGATCTATCCTAAGTCCTTGTAGCTACTTGAGGTGACTAGATCGTACTTCAAGGTCCATATTAAGGAACAGCTTGTACCTGAGACCACTACGGCCTACAGACTGAACTAAGGCATATTCGTAACTCCTGGACCTGAACCATCCACCACCCCAACTCCTGTGGAGCAAAGCAAGGGAATCTAACCTTGTCAGCAGCCTAGCCTAAACGTCGCCTGGCAGGTGAGGATTGAGTCATGCCGGCTGCCATTACACATCTGATGCCACCATGGCGGAAAGTGAACTAAGCCCCGATTAGAACCAGTGCTCCCCCACATAGAGACGGGACTCCGGAGGGTCGGGGCTCCGCTCTGGAGTCACATTTACAACCACTCAGCTGAGGATACGGCTGACGATCACCGTTAAGGAACACATCAGATTGGCACCAAGAGGCCGTAAGGCTGCAGCAGTCATCAAGACTGGGTAAATACCTGAGAGTAGTCAAGGCCGCTGCTCCACTTTTAGGAGCTACTTATTACCAGGATGGCTGAGAAGGCGATGATCCTGGCTGATCTCCAGACTGTGTAAGCAGATGATGGCTAACTAGAAAAGAAGAGCACAGTGACGTGAACGGCCTCCATCTTGGGTCCTGCCATTACACCTGGCAGCTTAGAGACAACCGACATTCTATATAATAGAGTGGGAGAGACAGAGCAGAGCTCTCTAAATTCTTGCATACCTTCTCCATAAGAACTGGGACCTCAGAAGCAGCCAGATTGTGACTCTGCATCCAGCATCAGCAAGGACACAGAGGCAGATTTGTCAGATGGGTGAGACATAAGCTATTATCCTCATGCAGTGACTCAGTAAAGCTACTCCTTAACTTACTTTAGTGACTCTAAGCCATTACCCATCTCTCCACATATTCTCTAATCTGACACCTATATTGGTGAACTTGCATTAACTCTCCCCATTAAGGCAAATGGGCCTAACCTAAGCCAAATCAAGCTTGAACACTACTCTCATAATATCTCATAAAGAGTCTGGCTGTATATATCTAGGAGACCTTTTAAATTGGAGCCTCCACACTTGGCTGTAACATAAGGCCGCACCTTGAAAATACACTGTGCCACTGCCTGGCCTCTCTCCCCCTTTCCCCATTTAATTGCCCCTAGTGTTTACTATCCTCATCCCATTGCCTTTTGTCACCCTGCATGGGTTTGTCCCATTGAGAGGGTCAGGTAGCTGACACAACCACTATCCCACTCTTCTGCTGATGTAGGTCTCCAGCTAGGACATGTGAAAAATCTCTAGCCTCCGACTCAACCCTGTCAGCCCCTTTATACAACATTACGCTCTTCTCTGAATATTACAGTTAATCTATATCCATCCCATAACAAGGGAAAATACTTGTTAATCTATAAAATCCTCATTGAATGCCAAGATGTCTCAATCATTCAGAAATAAACAAAAAAACTCCTTCACTCTAAAACGCACAGTGGTGGACCACTTTCATCAACCGACAATGTCTGCACACACTTCTTCTGATGATGAAACTCAAGATAATGCAATCTCCTTAAACTCCCAAGTCACTGCAACCTTGAAAAATCAACCTGTTTTGTCTGCAGACTGAACACTGATCCAATAACATAGTTGACTCTCTGAAGACTTTTCTGGCAGATCATCATGACTCACTATCTAAAAAGTTTGATAAATCCCACACAGAGCTCAAAAGAAACATTGCTGCTATAGGGGAGCGCACAGACACCCTCGACCGCAAGCAGAAGAATCTCATAATATATCATACTAGTCTCTTAGGATACTCTCAAAATTTAGTACAACAAATCTCAGACCTTGAAACGAAACTTGCAGACATTTAAGACCGATCCAGGCACAACAACGTCAGGATCAGGGAAATTTCAGAGGAGATACCCCCACAAGGTCTATTCTGGGAGGCTCTACAGACAAAGAGACTTGATAGAGCACACAGAGCCTTGAGACTGAGGAACATGGATGAAGCAAAACCAAGGGAAAAACGACTCCATGCAGTGGCAAAAACCGGTACCCTTACTGATAGATTTGAGGGGCTGCAGATCTTTCCGGACGTATAACCTCACATTCTCCAACTGTGCAGGAACTTTCAATTTTGCACAAAGGTTCTGAGAGACAGAGGCATCAAGTATAGATGGGGATTCCCAGTGCGTTTCTTCATAACTAAGGAGGGCCAACAGTATGTAGCCTCAACTACAGAACAAGCCAGAGAACTGACTGA
The DNA here is from genome assembly GCF_027579735.1 of Bombina bombina. Classification (NCBI taxonomy): domain Eukaryota; kingdom Metazoa; phylum Chordata; class Amphibia; order Anura; family Bombinatoridae; genus Bombina; species Bombina bombina. The sequence goes on along the minus strand of NC_069504.1, from coordinate 999,330,745 downwards.
TACAAGAACCTCTACCACCACCCTTCCTTCTCAGTCATTGAGGGCCTCAGCTCCAGACTGGCAACCCCTGGCTCAGAGACATTCTCGACTCAACAAGAGATACATCTCTACCACCCCTGATCATACTTCATCTTAAACTCACACATGAAGACAAATATTTGACAACAGCTTGATCACAGCAGTGAGAACTTTATAGCTAGAGACACGTGAGATTTGGTGTATTTCCCGGAAAATGTTATTCATAGCTAGATGTTCTAGTTTAATTTTAGTGTTAAGGTTTGATATGTTGCAGAAGATACTACACTATCCATGGTCTGGGCCGCATTTAAAGCTTACATCAGAGGCCATTTCATATATAAAGCTGCACAATTGAAGAAAGATTTAAAGATCCCTCTAGCTAAGTTGTATTCTGACCTTAGACAATTGGAGACACTTAATAGAACTACTTCATCACAACAGATGGTTAAAAATATAGGAACTATTCAGGAAGAGATAAACAAAAGAGAAGAAATACAGGTCCAAGACAATCTGTTTAAGCTTAAACAACTTTATTATTATAAAGGTAATATGGCAGACAGGCTGTTAGCAGCCAAACTTGGATACAAAAACAACAGAGATGGATAGCAGCCATTAAAACGCGGCATGGGATGGTTTATTCCCCAAAGACATAGGCAACGCATTTGCCACCTACTACCATAAGTTATATAATTTACGTGACCCCCCTGTGTATCACCATCCCTAAAGAGGGGCAGGACCCAATCCTATGCGAAAGCTACAGACCAATTTCTGTTATTAATGTGGATGTTAAGATCTAGGTAGAGTTCCTAGGAAATAGACTGCCAATCCACATCCTGTCCATTGTCCATTTGGACCAGGTGGGTTTCGTCTTAGGATGGTAGGGCATGGACAACACCCACAGGCTATTAAATATATTCATGGAATCAACAAATATTGCTCTCCCCTTTCTCGCCCTCTCACTCAATGCCGAAAAGGCTTTCAATAGAGTGAGTTGGTATTATGTGTTCCAAACTCTAGCAACATTTGGAGTCCCAGCTTCCCTCTGTGCAGCGATTAGAGCCCTTTATTCTACACCAACGGCCAAGGTGAGGGGAGTGGGGTTTTGTTCTTCACCCAAACCCATCACCAATGGGACAAGGCAGGGATGCCCGCTAACTCCCATTTTATTTGCTCTGTCAATTGAGCCATTAGCAGCTGCCATAAGGAGATCAAGAGACATTCAAGGATTCTGTATACATGATACAGAGCAAAGGTTAGCCATATTTGCTGATGATCTCACTGTGCTCCTATCAGAACCTTCTACCTCTTTACAGTGGGGCAAAAAAGTATTTAGTCAGCCACCAATTGTGCAAGTTCTCCCACTTAAGAAGATGAGAGAGGCCTGTAATTTTCATCATAGATATACTTCAACTATGAGAGACAAAATGTGGAAACAAATCCAGACAATCACATTGTCTGATTTGGAAAGAATTTATTTGCAAATTATGGTGGAAAATAAGTATTTGGTCAATATCAAAAGTTCATCTCAATACTGTGTTATATATCCTTTGTTGGCAATGACAGAGGTCAAACATTTCTGTAAGTCTTCCCAAGGTTGTCACACACTGTTGCTTGTATGTTGGCCCATTCCTGCATGCAGATCTCCTCTAGAGCAGTGATGTTTTGGGGCTGTCACTGGGCAACATGGATTTTCAACTCCCTCCAAAGGTTTTCTATGGGGTTGAGATCTGGAGACTGGCTAGGCCACTCCAGGACCTTGAAATGCTTCTTACGAAGCCACTCCTGCATTGCCCGGGCTGTGTGTTTGGGATCATTGTCATGCTGAAAGACCCAGCCACGTTTCATCTTCAATGCCCTTGCTGATGGAAGGAGGTTTGCACTCAAAATCTAACGATACATGGCCCCATTCATTCTTTCATGTACACGGATTAGTCGTCCTCTTCCCTTTGCAGAGAAACAGCCCCAAAGCATGATGTTTCCAACCTCATGCTTCATAGTAGGTATGGTGTTCTTTGGTTGCAACTCAGCATTCTCTCTCCTCCAAACATGACGAGTTGTGTTTCTACCAAACAGTTCTACTTTGGTTTCATCTGGCCATATGACATTCTCCCAATCCGCTTCTGGATCATCCAAATGCTCTCTAGCATACTTCAGATGGGCCGGACATGTACTGGCTTAAGCAGGGGGACATGTCTGGCACTGCAGGAGTCCCTGGTGGCGTAGTGTGTTACTGATGGTAGCCTTTGTTACGTTCGTCCCAGCTCTCTGCAGGTCATTCACTGACCCCCCTGGGATGTTTGCTTACCATTCTTGTGATCATTTTGACCCCACGGGGTGAGATCTTGTGTGGAGCCCCAGATCAAGGGAGATTATCAGTGGTCTTGTATGTCTTCCATTTTCTAATTATTGCTCCCACAGTTGATTTCTTCACACCAAGCTGCTTGCCTATTGCAGATTCAGTCTTCCCAGCCTGGTGCAGGTCTACAATTTTGTTTCTGGTGTCCTTCAACAGCTCTTTGGTCTTCACCATAGTGGAGTTTGGAGTGTGACTGTTTGAGGTTGTGGACAGGTGTCTTTTATACTGATAACAAGTTCAAACAGGTGCCATTAATACAGGTAATGAGTGGATGACAGAGGAGCCTCTTAAAGAAGAAGATACAGGTCTGTGAGAGCCAGAAATCTTGCTTGTTTGTAGGTGACCAAATACTTATTTTCCACCATAATATGCAAATATATTCTTTCCAAATCACACAATGTGATTGTCTGGATTTGTTTCCACATTGTGTCTTTCATAGTTGAGGTATACCTATGATGAAAAATACCGGCCTCTCTCATCTTAAGTGGGAGAACTTGCACAATTGGTGGCTGAATAAATACTTTTTTGCCCCACTGTACCTGCTCTCTTTAATCTTCTAAACCACTTTAGCTCATTTTCTCACCACAAGATCAATGTAACTAAGATGGAGGCTTATTCTGTTGGTATCCCACCTGCAGACCTAAGAGACATCCAGAGGACCTACTCATTTAAATGCTCTTCAAGGGGCATCAGGGGGCATTTATCTCACATGATAAAGATATAACCATTAAAGACAATTATATACCTTTATTAAAGAACGTTGATCTGCTACTTAATGCTAAGAGTTATGAAGAGATCTCATGGCTGGGCAGAGTAGCAGCAGTCAAATGATGAATCTCCCAAAACTCACGTACCTCTTTTGATGTCTACCTCTTCCAGTCCCAGCCCCTATCCTGAATAAGTTCCAGTCATTTTTCACAAACTATATCTGGAATGGGAAGAAGCCAAGAGTAGCTATTCACATTCTTCAAGCCCCAGTAGACCAGGGATGTATTAGCCTGCCCAATGTTAAACTGTATCAGAACGCTGACATGCTATCACATGTCGCAGCCTGGGGACCCAATCTTCCACCAACTAGATGGAGAGAATTGGAACAAGCCTCACTGTTGGCATATATAAATCTCGAATATCTACTTTTGACCCCCCCACATTATCATAATCAACTTGCCATCCCAAATTCTATTGTTAAGGATTGCCAGCTGATTTAACTCAAAATCCACCATGGTTCACAGATAGCTCCTCACCCGTCCCTAATTCATTCTGTCAGATGTCTACTACAAGGCCTCCCCAACATCCACGTTAATACATGGAAAACAACCTACCTTCAAAAATTAGGGATTTCTTTTTAGATAATCGGTTGGTAGGCCACTCTGAACTACTGGAACTTATGAACATCCCACGAAACTCAATTTTGACACATTCAGACTGAGGTCCCTGCTTTGGGCTTGGGGCTTTCTTAGGGAAGATTTGAGGAGTCTAACTTTGTAGGAGATGAGATGGTCTTCTGATCTTCAACTTAATAAATTGCTCTTGACACACTACCGACTCCTCCTTCATGACACCCTCACTCTGTAAACAACACACATAAATGCATGGGAGCGGAAATGTAGACAAGAGTTCACTGCCCAACAATGGACCCAAGCTATAACTGCGACCAGGACTGCCTTACACTGTATCTCAATGTATGAATAGTACTACAAATTGCTAACTAAATGGCATCTAGTACCCACCAAATTACAGAAGTTCTACACCAGTTGCTCGGATTTGTGCTGGAGGGGATGTGGGGAGAAAGGAGACCCTATACATATATGGTGGATCTGCCCACAAGTGCAGTCCTATTGGATAAAGACTAGATACCTTTGTTCTAATCTGGGTCTCCCAGATATCACCCACCCAAGTATGGCCCTCCTTCAACATGATATTTACAAACTTCCCAGACACAGTCAATACTTGATATATAACCGGATTCATATTAAACTCTTTCCTCCACATTAAGTATGCACCGCTGGACACCCCAGACTTGAAAGGTCACAAGCTCATTAAGAAACAATAGGGAATAATACATGACCAACTACGATATTAACTTGAAATAGTCCCTTGTTAGATGGGCTGCTAACGCACCCCTCCATATGACCCAATATAAGTGAACCGAGGTGCTTGGTGATTTTTCCATTTTCTACTTACTGTATTTTATGGGATTTGGAACTAATGTTGCTGTAAATAAACAGCATTTCCTATTTTGTTGGACACAACATTATAACTTTAATTGTACAATTGCTTGAGAAAAAATATGTAATTGTCAGGATTCCACACCATGTTTTCTGTATCACCTTAGTTTTCCTGCTCACCTCTGCCACTCCCCTATTTAAGTTCTCAGTTAACCTTAAACAGGTGCTTAGTTATTTTGCATTATAGCAGAAACTACGCCCTAGCTGTGTCTCTCCAGGGACAGCACTTCTATTACCACTTACTCTTGGAGTACTTACAGACCGAAAACCTCAGCATCAGACCTGATTTGGATTACAATTGTGCAAGTTTATTCTATGATCTCCCTGTCAGCTGTCTGTTGCAGCCTCAATGAACTCTGCTGCGCTCTGTATGGAGACAAGCCTGTGACTGTTACCACACTGTGCTGGAGCATAAGCACACTCTAAGTTATTACCTGTTCATTTCCAAAACCTCCCGGTTTGTGCGTATCACATGCAGAAGTGTTCCGGTCACGAAACTTAGCCACGCCCCCAAACCGACTCTGCGCTGCATCTATCAGCTGTTCTCTCGCATGCCTCTCCTAACACAAACAGGAATGCTTGCTTACTATAAGCTCAGCATTCTGAGCAGCTCAAACACCAACAGGCAGTTCTGCCTTTTACTTGTGACGCATCTGTGTGTGTTCAACACTTGTTACAATCACTCTATTATACAAAATTGAAGGCAGTATAATTACTGATTCCATCTGACCAGGCATTATCTTGACAGAAAGTGTGTTTGCTGTAATTATACAAGATTCTATACTGCATACTCCTCAGCACTATTAATCCTGATACTATATCAGTTGGTATATATAAATGAACTCTCAGTATTAGATCTTATATATCCCTGCTTGCTACCTTAAGACCACTTATTCTCCTTACTTCAATAAAGAAGTGGTTACTATTTATTACTCTGTTACAATTGAGTAGTACAACAGTCAACAATTATATCCACTATCAAATCTCACTGAAGTCACTCTGAGATACTCCTTCATACTAGCTCTGTGTCTAAAGTGATACATTTCCACAAAAGTTGTTACACTCTGCAGTTGTGATCCAATTATTTACCCGGGATCTGAGCGTAATTTTGTTTTGCTTTTTTGTTTTTTTTTTTGCATCATTATTGTATGTATAACTACTTGAGTTAGAATAAAAATCTTTAAAAAAAAAAAAAAAAGACAGTTGCATTATAATCATAGTATCAAATACAAAAATGCCTGTTATGCAATACAACAATTGTAAAACTAATGCCTTTAGTAACATGAATATAAATTTTAAAATATATATTTATATTTAAAATTGGACAAGTAGAAAAAAGTAAATACAATTATTTATATATGTACAATAGTTAAAAAATATGCATCATACATAACAATGCATAATATTTAAAAAAAATAGATAAATGCACTCTTAAACCCCTAAGCTGCCTATAATAAATGGTAACTTTCAATAATCACCTAATAAACCCCCATACAGGTATGAGGGATGGTTAGTTGATTAAGCCTATAATAAACGGTAACCTTCCATAATCACCTAATCAACCCCCATACAGGTATGAGGGGTGGTTAGTTGATTAAGGCTTAATAAATCGTAAACATCAATAATCACCTAATCAAATACCATACAGGTATGAGGGTTTGTTAGCTGGTTAAGGGCTAATAAATGGTAAACATTAATAATCACCTAATCAACCCCCATACAGATATAAGGGGTGTTTAGTTAGTTGAGGCCTAATAAATGCTAACCATCAATAATAACCCAATCAACCCCCAAATGGGTATGGGGAATGGTTAGAAGATTACAGCCTAAAAAATGCTAACAATAATCAACCATCAATCAATACCATACAGGTATGGGGGTTGTTTAGAAGATGAAAGCCTTCAAAATAATAACTAACAATAATCACCGAATCAACCCCCATAGAGGTATGGGGGGTGGTTAGGAGATTAAATCCAAAACATCCACCTCCCAACACAAACTAGACCTACACTAACAACTACTCTAAACTGACCACCTTCTAAACTAACCCCACTAACGCCTAGATTTAGAGGTTTGTCAGTAAAAACTCGCAGAGCTAACGCTCCTTTTTTCCAGCACACCCTTAAGACAATGCTGGCATTACAAGTTTTCTGAATGGCTGCGTTAGCCTCAGAAAAGTGAGCGTTGAGCCAAATTTAGCTCCACTTCTACTCTCAATACCAGCGTTGCTTACGGTAGTGGTAAGCTGGAAAAACGTGCTCGTGCATGATTTCCCCATAGGAAACAATGGGGTTGAGCTGGCTGTAAAAAAACCTAACACCTGCAAAAAAGCAGCGTTCAGCTCCTAACGCAGCCCCATTGTTTCCTATGGGGAAACACTTTCTAAGTCTACACCTAACACCCTAACATGAACCTCGAGTCTAAACACCCCTAACCTTACACTTATTAACCACTAATCTACCGCCCCGACATCCTCGCCACCTACATTATCCCTATGAACCCCTAATCTGCTGCCCCCAACATCGCCGACACCTACATTATATTTATTAACCCCTAATCTTCCGCCCCAACGTTGCCGCCACCTACCTACACTTATTAACCAAAATAAATTTATTATAATTAAATAAATTATTCCTATTTAAAAATAAATACTTACCTATAAAATAAACCCTAATATAGCTACAATATAACTAATAGTTACATTGTATCTATTTTAGGATTTATATTTATTTTACAGGCAACTTTGTATTTATTTTAACTAGGTACAATAGCTATTAAATAGTTAATAACTATTTAATAGCTACCTAGTTAACCCCTTAATGACAACTGACGTACCAGGTACGTCATGCATTAACAAGTAGTTAATGACAATGGACGTACCTGGTACGTCAGTTGTCTAGGAGAGTGCTGGAAGCGATCGCAATCGCTTCCAGCAGCTCTCAGGGTATTGCAGTGATGCCTCCATATGGAGGCATCCTGCAATACCTTTTAAGAAGACTCCGATGCAGAGAGGGCCACTCTGTGGCCCTCTCTGCACCGGTAGTTCGTTGGTGGGTGGGAGCGCAACAGGGAGGTGGGTGGGCGGCCCATCGCTACCCGGCATCCGGTTCCTAGAAGTGCAATGCGCACGCCGGGTGCCGGGAGAACGTGCGGGGGCGCGCGTGCGCGCGCATTAGCTGGCCACTGACACCAATGAGGGAAGAGGGGGGGGGGAATATATATTTTTTTAAATCATATAAAAGGATCTGGGAGGGGGAGGGGGTAGGGGTATTGTGGGGGGCTGCTACACTACAGAAAACCCCCCAAAAAAAGAAAAAAAGAAAAAAATACTTATATGTTTTTGTGCAAATTGGGTACTGGCAGACAGCTGCCAGTACCCAAGATGGCCGCAATTAGATAGGGGAGAGGGTTAGAGAGCTGGGGGGGGGATCATGGAGGTTGGGGCTAAGGCAGGAGTCCATCACAGCTAAAATATTTTATTTTTTTTATATAAAAAAAAAAAAACTCCTTTTAAGTAAGTACTGGCAGACTTTCTGCCAGTACTTAAGATGGCGGGGACATTTGTGGGGTGGGGGAGGGAAGAGAGCTGTTTGGGAGGGATCAGGGGGTGGGATGTGTCAGGTGGGAGGCTGATCTCTACCCTAAAGCTAAAATTAACCCTGCAAGCTCCCTACAACCTACCTAATTAACCCCTTCACTGCTGGGCATAATTTACGTGTGGTGCGCAGCAGCATTTAGCGGCCTTCTAATTACAAAAAAGCAATGCCAAAGCCATATAAGTCTGCTATTTCTGAACAAAGGGGATCCCAAAGAAGCTTTTACAACAATTTGTGCCATAATAGCACAAGCTGTTTGTAAATAATTTCAGTGAGAAACCTAAAATTGTGAAAAATGTAAAGTTTTTTTTTTATTTGCTCGCATTTGGTGGTGAAATGGTGGAATAAAATATACCAAAATGTGCCTAGATCAATACTTTGGGTTGTCTTCTAACAAAAAATATATACATGTCAAGGGATATTCAGGTATTCCTGACACACTATCAGGGTTCCAATGTAACTAGCGCTAATTTTGAAAAAAAGTGGTTTGGAAATAGCGAAGTGCTACTTGTATTTATGGCCCTATAACTTGCAAAAAAAGCTAAGAACATGTAAACATTGGGTATTTCTAAACTCAGGACAAAATTTAGAAACTATTTAGCATGGGTGTTTTTTGGTGATTGTAGATGTGTAACAGATTTTGGGGGTCAAAGTTAGAAAAAGTGTGTTTTTTTCCATTTTTTCCTCATATTTTATTATTTTTTTTTAGTAAATTATAAGATATGATGAAAATAATGGTATCTTTAGAAAGTCCATTTAATGGCGAGAAAAACGGTATATAATATGTGTGGGTACAGTAAATGAGTAAGAGGAAAATTACAGCTAAACACAAACACTGCAGAAATGTAAAAATAGCCATTGTCATTAAGGGTAAGAAAATTGAAAAATGGTCCGGTCATTAAGGGGTTAAAATAATTACAAAATTACCTGTAAAATAAATCCTAACCTAAGTTACAAAAACACCTAACACTAAACTATCAATAAATTAATTAAATAAATTACCTACAATAATCTAAAATAAAATACAATTAAATAAACTAAACTATAGTACAAAACCAAACACTAAATTACAAAAAATAAAAAAATATTACAAAAATTGTAATCTAATTACACCTAATCTAAGCCCCCTAATAAAATAAAAAAGCCCCCAAAGTAATAAAATTCCCTACCCTATACTAAATTACAAAAGTAATCAGCTCTTTTACCAGCCCTTAAAAGGGTTTTTTTGCGGGGCATTTCCCCAAAGTAATCAGCTCTTTTACCTGTAAAAAAAAAAAATACAAGACCCCCCCAACATTACAACCCACCACCCACACACCCCTACTCTAAAACCTACCCGATCCCCCCTTAAAAAACCTAACACTACCCCATTGAAGATCACCCTACCTTGAGCCGTCTTCAGCCAGCCGGGCACCAATGGGACAGAAAAGGACATCCGAACCGGCACAAGTCTTCATCCGATCGGGGCAGAACAGGTCCTCCATCCAGCAGAAGTCCTCATACAGGCGGCATCTTCTATCTTCATCCATCCGGCGCGGAGCAGGTCCATCTTCAAGACATCCGACGTGGAGCATCCTAATCTTTCCACGGCCGATGACTGAATGAAGGTTCCTTTAAATGAGGTCATCCAAGATGGCGTCCCTCGAATTCCGATTGGCTGATAGGATTCTATCAGCCAATAGGAATTAAGGTAGGAAAAATCTGATTGGTTGATTTAATCAGCCAATCGGATTGAAGTTCAATCTGATTAGCTGATTGGATCAGCCAATAGAATGCGAGGTCAATTCTATTGGCTGATCCAATCAGATCTAGGGTGATCTTCAATGGGGTAGTGTTAGGTTTTTTAAGGGGGGATCGGTTGGGTTTTAGAGTAGGGGTGTATGGGTGATGGGTTGTAATGTTGGGGGGGTCTTGTATTTTTTTTTACAGGTAACAGAGCTGATTACTTTGGGGTAATGCTCCGCAAAAAGCCCTTTTAAGGGCTGGTAAAATAGCTGATTACCTTTGTAATTTAGCATAGGGTAGGGAATTTTATTATTCTGGGGAGCTTTTTATTTTATTAGGGGGCTTAGATTAGGTGTAATTAGATTAAAATTCTTGTAATATTTTTTTATTTTTTTGTAATTTAGTGTTTGTTTGTTTGTTTGTTTTTGTACTATAGTTTAGTTTATTTAATTGTATTTTATTTTAGATCATTGTAGGTAATTTATTTAATTAATTTATTGATAGTGTAGTGTTAGGTGTATTTGTAACTTAGGTTAGGATTTATTTTACAGGTAATTTTGAAATTATTTTAACTAGGTAGCTATTAAAGAGTTATTAACTATTTAATAGCTATTGTACCTAGTTAAAATAAATATAAATATATATGTGCCTGTAAAATAAATATAAATCCTAAAATAGATACAATGTAACTATTAGTTATATTATAGTTATATTAGGGTTTATTTTATAGGTAAGTATTTATTTTTAAATAGAAATAATTTATTTAATTATAGTAAATTTATTTTGTTTTATTTAAATAATATTTAAGTTAGGGGGGTGTTAGGGTTAGGGTTAGACTTAGTTTTAGGGGTTAATAACATTATTATAGCAGCAGCGACGTTGGGGGTGGGAGATTAGGGGTTAATAATTGTAGGTAGGTGGCGGCGATGTTAGGGAGGGCAGATTAGGGGTTAATAAAATTTATTGCAGTGTTTGCGAGGCGGGAGTGCCGCGGTTTAGGGGTTAATACATTTATTAAAGTGGAGGCGATGTCCGGTCGGCAGATTAGGGGTTAATAAGTGTAGGTAGGTGGCGGCGACGTTGGGGCGGAAGATTAGGGGTTAATAAAATTTAACTAGTGTTTGCGAGGCGGAGTGAGGCGGTTTAGGGGTTAATACATTTATTATAGTGGAGGCGTTGTCCGGTCAGCAGATTAGGGGTTAATAAGTGTATTTAGGTTGCGGTGACGTTGGGGGGGGGGCAGATTAGGGGTCAATAACTATAATGTAGGTGTTGGCGATGTTAGGGACAGCAGATTAGGGGTTCATAGCTATAATGTAGGTGGCGGCGGTGTCCGGTTGGCAGATTAGGGGTTAAATAATTTTATTATAGTGTTTGCGATGTGGGGGGGGGCCTTGGTTTAGGGGTGCATAGGTAGTTTATGGGTGTTAGTGTACTTTGTAGCACTGTAGTTAAGAGCTTTATGTTCCGGCGTTAGCCCATAAAACTCTTAACTACTAACTTTTTTATGCGGTAGGAGTCTTGGCGGTAGAGGCTGTACCGCTCACTTCTTCCAAGACTCGTAATACCGGCGTTAGGCAAATCCCATTAAAAAGATAGGATACGCAATTGACATAAGCGGATTTGCGGTAGCCAAAAGTCGCGGAAGAAAAGTGAGCGGTACACCTGTACCTACCATACTCATAACACCAGCGGGCGTTAAAAAGCATCGTTAGGACCCCTTAATGCTGCTTTTAAAGGCTAACGCAGAACTCTAAATCTAGGTGATAGTTACTAAAAAATAAAAAAAATCTGGTGCACAAAATAAACAAAAGCTAAGTTACACAAAATAAAAAATACATTATCCATAAAAGGGCCTTTTGTAGGGCATTGCCCTAAGGTGATCAAAGCTCTTTTGCATAAAAAAATTAAAAAAATTACAACCCCCCACCTACATTAAAGTCACCCCCACCCTCTAAATTAGAAAAATCTATCTTTAAAAACCTAGCCTAAGAAATAAAATTAAAAATAACAAAGGTTATTCTTAAAAATAAAAAAACACCCCCAAAAAGACACCTAACTAACCCCAAAAGTGTTACTCACAGTTGATGGGGACTCTTGCTCCTCTTGATATGACATCAGACTTACCTTCATCCAGGGTCCGGGGGTCCATCTTCGCTGCAGCAGAAGCGGACTTCTGCAGCCTCTTTGGGGAGCCCTCCTCTTCATGCTATCTCTACCGCACACTGAAAACCTGGAAGCGTTAAACCCCAATATATAGGGGTATCACTTCTGATTGTCTGATTTCAAATAAGTCAAATCCTATTGGCTGAATTGAATCAGCCAATAGGAAGAACTTATTTAAATTCAAATTCTAATTATCCTTTTCTATTGGATGATTACAATTTTAATTTAAAAAAGTTCTTGCTTATTGGATTTTTTTAGTTAGTCACTAGATTACCGAATGGTTTAATTTTGAATTGAGATGTTAAACTATATGTAGATTAAGGATTATCATTATTCTAATATATTTCCATAAGAAAAAGAAACGCAGTATATTATATTTTTATCTTGTAACAATATTTAATAACTCCATTCCTTATTCTGAAAATCGAATAAATAAGTGTGTCACATTAAAACAGATGGAATATAATCCTTTGTATTTCCACTAATGTGCATTACGATTCAATCTAATTTGGTATAATTAGATATATAAGAAGCAGAGGTGATATTATTTAATTTTGATTAAATGTTATGTAAACATAAAAAAAATATTTTAATGATTAAGATATGTATATATTTATAGTAACATTGTACATGGATAGATAAATGTTTGAGTACTTTGTATTAGTACATATGTTCACTACCTACATAACGATGGTTTATCCCTTTAAATAGGGTGTGTTTGGCATTGGAACATATGGGTCATTGAGAAAGTACAAACTATGAAACGCATTTGAGTCTATAGGTGTCTTGATTTTATACTTTATTTTTGGAATACATTAAAAGCTTTAATAATAGACACATACAGCATATGGTCTATTTTGCCTACATTGTCGTGTGCGAGGCATTTTATATTTTCCTGTTCACTGTCCCTTTAACCTCACTGTGGAAGTAATTATAGTACTTAAATACTAAAATACTCCATTTATGAACTCACAGATGCAACTTCAGTGCCCATGAGGTATAGGTTTGCAATTTAAGATCTCTGTAAAAACTTAGTCACTTCAGATTTGGCAGAGTTAAAACATATTGGGCTCATTTGAGCTGAATTATTAACAAGCCCTGCTCTTACACAATTGGTTGCAGGAGAACAAGGTGATGGATGCATAAAAACTTCCTTGTGAAATGTTTAATTAGATGGTGAATTGCTGCCCTTAAACACAGTCAGACAAGTTAATTGTCTGGGAACATTATCTGCTCGTTGTTTAATATCCCCCTAAAAAAAATTAGGTATTAAATTAACTAAGAATATGACAAACTCTTAAAACAGAAAAGTCTGTATCACCAAGACTATGGGCCTCATTTAAGAAGCTGTGAATGCAACTTCAGAGCACCTTTGGATGCAGGCTTGCACGAGCGAGAGTTAAGTAGCAGCAGTCATCAGAATAGTTTTTTTTCCGTATTCTTAATACATTTAATATTTTTTATTATGGTTTTCTTCAAGTTTAAAATATTTATATACCAGCTTTAACTTATTTTGTTATGCAATATACTATTTAACATTTTAATAGCTCCCCTTACATATGCATGAATTAAATATGTGTCTCTTTCACTATATGAAGATTTTCATTATACGCCCGAGACAATTTTGGAAACAAGAATTTCAAGACATGCTGACAACACACTCACACTCCTGTCATGGCTGGTATATCTCTCTAATTATCATACACATATTTTTGCATGATTCTTTAATAGATGGGAAAGATTTTTTTTTTTTTTGTGATAGAGAGATAACCTAGAATCTCATAACTGAAAGCTTTTCTTACAGTTCTGTTTCATATAAGTGATCTTTCACACTTTAATGAATTAATTGTACAGAGTAACAGCCTGTTTTTTTTGTAACATTCCTTATCATTAGAGATGAGAGATTGAATATGCAATACATGGAAACATAAATAGTAATTCAAAGGTTCTATCTTTAAAGGCTATCAGAGTTAAAAAAAAAATATTCTCTCACATCCAGGAGCTGACCCTCATTCTTCACATATTTCAGTTTAAATCTCATATGTACAGGACAATCCATCAGTTGCAGCTGGCTATAAGGTGCTGCCAGATTTGTTCAAATACAGAAAGACATGAATAAGTATCTCCATTCACTAAAGGGGCAAAGGCAAATTAACTGTAAAGGCTAGCAGTATAAAAAGACTTATGTGTGTATTTGAACGTCTAAAACATTTCCACCTAGATAACGAGTTTTGCGTTAACAGGGGTGCGGTGCTAACGAGCAGTTTTCCCTCACTGCTCACTTGCAGACAATGCTGGTATTATGGGTTTTTACAAACCCGGCGTTAGCCGCAGAAAAGTGAGCGATGAGCAAAATTTTGCTCCACATCTCACCTCAATACCAGCGATGCTTATGATAGCGGTGAGCAGGCAAAACGTGCTTGTGAACGATTTCCCCATAGGAATCAATGGGGGAGAGCCGGCTGAAAAAAAAACTAACACCTGCAAAAAAGCAGCGTTCACCTCTTAAAGCAGCCCCATTGATTCCTATGGGGAAATACTTTTTATGTCTACACCTAACACCCTAACATGAACCTCGAGTCTAAACACCCCTAACCTTACACTTATTAACCCCTAATCTGCCGCCCCGACATCCTCATCACCGACACCTACATTATATAATTAACCATAATTCTTCAGTTGGACGTCGTTTGAAGAGGATGCTCCGCGTCGGATGTCTTGAAAATGGAGCCGCTCCGTGCCAGATGGATGAAGATAAAAGATGCCGTCTTTTGCCCGTCTGGAGGCTTGGGTGTGTGGTGGGTTTTAATGTTGGGGGGGGGTTGTACTTTTTTACAGGTAAAAGAGCTGATTATTTTGGGGCAATGCCCCGCAAAAGGTCCTTTTAAGGGCTATTTGTAATTTAGTATAGGGTAGGGCTTTTTTTTTATTTTGGGGGGCTTTTTTATTTTGTTAGGGGGATTAGAGTAGGTTTAATTAGTTTAAAATTCTTGTAATCATTTTATTATTTTCTGTAATTTTTTTAAATTGTAATTAATTGTCTTTAGTTTAGGTAATTAATTTAATTAGTGTAGTGTTAGGTGTAGTTGTAACATAGGTTAGGTTTTATTTTACAGTTAAGTTTGTCTTTATTTTAGCTAGGTAGTTATTAAATCGTTAATAACTATTTAATAACTATTGTACCTAGTTAAAATAAATACAAAGTTGCCTGTAAAATAAAAATAAACCCTAAACTAGATACAATGTAATTATTAGTTATATTGTAGCTATCTTAGGGTTTATTTTACAGGTAAGTATTTAGTTTTAAATAGGAATAATTTAGTTAATAATAGTAATTTTATTTAGATTTATTAAAATTATATTTCAGTTAGGGGGTGTTAGGTTTAGGGTTAGACTTAGGTTTAGGGGTTAATAGCTTTATTATAGTGGCGGCAACGTTGGGGCAGCAGATTAGGGGTTAACAAATGTAGGTAGGTGTTGTCGATGTTAGGGCAGGCAGATTAGGGGTTAATAATATTGAACTAGTGTTAGCTATGCGGGAGTGTGGCGGTTTAGGGGTTAATATATTTATTATAGTGGTGACGATGTCCGGTTCAGCAGATTAGGGGTTAAATTTTTTTTAGTATTTGCGATGTGGGGGGGGGGGGCTCGGTTTAGGGGTTAATAGGTAGTTTATGGGTGTTAGTGTACTTTTAAGCACTTTAGTTAAGAGTTTTATGCTACTGCGTTGTAGTGTAAAACTCTTAACTACTGACTTTTAAATACGGTACCAGTCTTTACAGTAGAGGGTCTACCGCTCACTTTTGGTTAGACTCGTAATACCGGCTCTATGCAAGTCCCATTGAAAATATAGGATACGCAATTGACATAAGTGGATTTGTGGTATTTCCGAGTCTCGCCAAAAATGTGAGCGGTGTGCCTGTCATTTCAAGACTCGTAATACCAGCGGGTATTAAAAAGCAGCATTGGGACCTCTCAACGCTGCTTTTTAACCCTAACGCACAACTCGTAATCTAGCCGTTCTTTTTTATCTCAAAACCCCCAAATCTACTAAAGAATACTGAGAATAATGGACCAATTATATGAGTAGGCAGCGCCAGAAAAGCTAAAGATATAAATGGACCAAGACAGTTCTTAGTAAAAAAAAAGTTAACTGCAATTACTTATGTTTTATTATTTGTAAAGGTAAAACACAATAATAATAACTTTATAGCAAGAAAATAGCATCGATTTTTAGAAGTCTGTAAGATTGCCAAGGGTCTCGTTGTAAACTTGAGATCATATGCAAACCACATTGAGTCTTACTTCATATCTTTCCAAGTATATCATTAGTGGGCATTCCTGACGCTAACACCTATATCTGTGTTAAAGGGACAGTCTACACCAGAATTGTTATTGTTTAAAAAGATAGATAATCCCTTTATTAGCCATTCCCCAGTTTTGCATAACCAACACAGTTACATTAATATACTTTTTACCTCTGTGAATACCTTGTATATAAGCCTCTGCAGACTGCCCCCTTATTTCAGTTCTTTTGACAGACTTCCATTTAGCCAACCAGTGCCCTTGCATAAGTAAATCCACCGGTGTGAGCACAATGCTATCTATATGGCACATACCAACTTATGCCCTCTAGCTGTGAAAATCTGTCAAATGCATTGAAATAAGAGGCGGCCTTCAATGGCTTAGAAATAAGCATGTGATCCTACCTAGGTTTAGCTTTCAACTAAGAATACAAATGTATCTGTTTTGTTATATATATTTCAGTTTTATGTTCCTTTAATTTTTCATTTTTCCTGATAAAACTGATATCTGGTAAAACAACTCTCACTTCCCTGTTTTCTTAGAGTTTGTATATTTGATGTATTTCTGTATGTAAAAGTGTTTTTAATCTGTAGCTAGCATTGCATTTGGGGCGAGATTACATATACGGCATAGGTTTCAGCGCAACTGCTGAAACCCATGCCGTCTGTAAGTTCACCTCGCACATCAGGTGAATCACATATACGGTGCCGGCAGATCATAGTACTGCCGGAAGTCGGATAAACCGGCGACGTTCAGAAATGTGCAGAAATAGACATTTCTGGAGTCGCCAATGACTTAAGACAGTTTATGAAAAAAAAAGTCTTATCGCCTGTAAAAGTCTAACCCGCCTCCCAAAAATTAACTAGACATGTCAAAACCCCTATATCCATCATACCCCCACATTGCAACTAATAATAAAATGTATTAACCTCTAAACCACCATCTCCCCACAACGCAAACTGTCTATTTAAACTATTAACCCCCTAATCTGCCAACCCCCACATAGCAAAGTACCTAATAAATGTATTACCCCTAATCCACCATCCCCTTGCATCACAAACTTCCTTATAAATGCATTAACCCATAATCCACCACCTCCCCACAATGCAAAGTACCTATCAACACTATTAACCCCTAAACTGCCATCCCTCCACAACGCAAAGTATTAATCTAATCACTAAGCCCCCTAAATGAACCCCATTTACATAAAATCTCCCTAAACAATTAATTAAAAATTTCCAAAATAAAAAAATCCTAACAACATTAAAATAAAAAATCCTACCATTACATTAAAAAAACAACCTAAGGTTAAATCAAAATAAAAAAAATCTAGAAGAAATCAGTTATTTTACATTAAAAATACAAATTAGCCCCTAATAGTAAACCCCCAACCACCCAACCCCCCAAAATAAAAAAGATCTAACTCTAAAAAAAAATCTAATCTACCCATTGCCCCAAAAGGGGCATTTGTATGGGTATTGCCCATACGTATGGGCAATCAGCTAAGGTAGAGTGGGACGTTAGGAGGCGGGAAATATAAAAAGCTGAGGTTCCAGGCTGATTACCCAGCCCACCTCCCTGACTGAGTTAGCTCCGGCCGACCCCGCAGACCCCACAATGCGGGGGCCCACAGTATGGCCACAGCACAAAAACGGAACTGAAGTAATTTTTTTTAAGTTTTTTTTTTTTTTAATGGTGGATTGTAGCACTATTTAGTGGGGTCATTTTAGAGGCGGGTATTTTAAAACTGGAAACTGCACTACTATAATCATAGCCCTCATGCTTTCATGTCAGTCACACTGCAGAGAAAGCTGTTGGACTTTTATGAGGTAAGTAAACTTTTAGTTGTAGCTTATGCCGGTTGGATGTGAGAGAGGTAGACCTTGAGTGCTGTAACTAGTGTAAAGTACACAGTGCAGCACCCTGGTACAACACTGTTGAACGCAGCCTCCACTCTACATTATATGGAGTAAATCTTCTGTGCTGGACAATATTAACTTTGTTATTAGACACAAGCTGCACATGGATTAAAATACTGTATAACATATTTAACACAACTGAGGTTGCATTTGGATAAAGTCAAGTGCATGTGTATGCAATAATTAGGGCCAGAATACAAGTGGAGCGATATTAGAGATTCACTGAGTAATACCAGCACACGCTAATGTGCGCTGGTATTACAAGTCAAGAGAGCGCACCTCCATAGGCATCATTAGGAGCCTCGTTCTGATGTCATCTCTGAACCTAAGCGCAGCAAAGGGGGTAACTAGTGTGGTGATGGCAGCAAATATAAATATATATATATATATATATATATATATATATACTGTATATATATTTATATGATTATATACATATATATGTTTCAATATGTGTATATACACATATAAACACATAAATATATATGTATATAAGCATATAAATATTAATTTAATCTCTTTTCACTGAACTAATAAATCGATTAGCCATTTGTTTGGTACTAACTTCATTTATTCTATGAAAAAATATGCCATCTAAAATGAATGAGAAATGTATTTATGCTCAAAATGTTTCTTTTGACCTGAACAAAAAAGCAGAATTTTAGTGTAAAAGTTTATATGTGCATTGATAGATTTAGCAGTCACATGTTTTGTAATAATTTAGGGCTAGATTACAGGTAGCTGTTTTGCACAAGCTTTGCCTCTTGCAAACTATCGGCTAGATTACGAGTTGTGCGTTAGGGTGAAAAAGCAGCGTTGAGAGGTCCCAATGTTGCTTTTTAACTCCCGCTGGTATTACGAGTCTTGAAATGACAGGCTCACCGCTCACTTTTTTGGTCAGACTCGAAAATACCGCAAATCCACTTACGTCAATTGCGTATCATATATTTTCAATGGGGCTTGCATAGCGCCGGTATTACGAGTCTGACAAAAAGTTAGCGGTACAGCCTCTCTTGTCAAGTCTGATACTGCATTTAAAAGTCAGTAGTTAAGAGTTTTATGGGCTAACGCCATAGCATAAAACTCTTAACTAAAGTGCTAAAAAGTACACTAACACCCATAAACTACCTATTAACCCCTAAACCGAGCCCCCCCCCCCCACATCGCAAACACTAAAAAAATGTTTTAGCCCCTAATCTGCCGAACCGGACATCGCCGCCACTATAAAAAATATATTAATCCCTAAACCGCCGCACTCCCGCATCGCAAACACTAGTTACATTTTATTAACCCCTAATCTGCCGTCCCTAACATCGCCAACACCTACCTACATTTATTAACCCCTAATCTGCTGCCCCCAACGTCACAGCAACTATATTAAATTTATTAACCCCTAAATCTAAGTCTAACCCTAACCCCCCTAACTTAGATATAATTTAAATAAATCTAAATAAAATTACTACAATTCACTAAATTATTCCTATTTAAAACTAAATACTTACCTATAAAATAAACCATAAGATAGCTACAATATAACTAATAGTTACATTGTATCTAGCTTAGGGTTTATTTTTATTTTACAGGCAAGTTTGTATTTATTTTAACTAGGTAGAATAGTTATTAAATAGTTATTAACTATTTAATAGCTAACTAGTTAAAATAAAGTCAAATTTACCTGTAAAATAAATTCTAACCTAAGTTACAATTACACCTAACACTACACTACAGGGAGTGCAGAATTATTAGGCAAGTTGTATTTTTGAGGATTAATTTTATTATTGAACAACAACCATGTTCTCAATGAACCCAAAAAACTCATTAATATCAAAGCTGAATAGTTTTGGAAGTAGTTTTTAGTTTGTTTTTAGTTATAGCTTTTTTAGGGGGATATCTGTGTGTGCAGGTGACTATTACTGTGCATAATTATTAGGCAACTTAACAAAAAACAAATATATACCCATTTCAATTATTTATTTTTACCAGTGAAACCAATATAACATCTCAACATTCACAAATATACATTTCTGACATTCAAAAACAAAACAAAAACAAATCAGTGACCAATATAGCCACCTTTCTTTGCAAGGACACTCAAAAGCCTGCCATCCATGGATTCTGTCAGTGTTTTGATCTGTTCACCATCAACATTGCGTGCAGCAGCAACCACAGCCTCCCAGACACTGTTCAGAGAGGTGTACTGTTTTCCCTCCTTGTAAATCTCACATTTGATGATGGACCACAGGTTCTCAATGGGGTTCAGATCAGGTGAACAAGGAGGCCATGTCATTAGATTTTCTTCTTTTATACCCTTTCTTGCCAGCCACACTGTGGAGTACTTGGACGCGTGTGATGGAGCATTGTCCTGCATGAAAATCATGTTTTTCTTGAAGGATGCAGACTTCTTCCTGTACCACTGCTTGAAGAAGGTGTCTTCCAGAAACTGGCAGTAGGACTGGGAGTTGAGCTTGACTCCATCCTCAACCCGAAAAGGCCCCACAAGCTCATCTTTGATGATACCAGCCCAAACCAGTACTCCACCTCCACCTTGCTGGCGTCTGAGTCGGACTGGAGCTCTCTGCCCTTTACCAATCCAGCCACGGGCCCATCCATCTGGCCCATCAAGACTCACTCTCATTTCATCAGTCCATAAAACCTTAGAAAAATCAGTCTTGAGATATTTCTTGGCCCAGTCTTGACGTTTCATCTTGTGTGTCTTGTTCAGTGGTGGTCGTCTTTCAGCCTTTCTTACTTTGGCCATGTCTCTGAGTATTGCACACCTTGTGCTTTTGGGCACTCCAGTGATGTTGCAGCTCTGAAATATGGCCAAACTGGTGGCAAGTGGCATCTTGGCAGCTGCACGCTTGACTTTTCTCAGTTCATGGGCAGTTATTTTGTGCCTTGGTTTTTCCACACGCTTCTTGCGACCCTGTTGACTATTTTGAATGAAACGCTTGATTGTTCGATGATCAAGCTTCAGAAGCTTTGCAATTTTAAGAGTGCTGCATCCCTCTGCAAGATATCTCACTATTTTTGACTTTTCTGAGCCTGTCAAGTCCTTCTTTTGACCCATTTTGCCAAAGGAAAGGAAGTTGCCTAATAATTATGCACACCTGATATAGGGTGTTGATGTCATTAGACCACACCCCTTCTCATTACAGAGATGCACATCACCTAATATGCTTAATTGGTAGTAGGCTTTCGAGCCTATACAGCTTGGAGTAAGACAACATGCATAAAGAGGATGATGTGGTCAAAATACTAATTTGCCTAATAATTCTGCACTCCCTGTATAATTAAATTAATTACCTAAACTAAATACAATTAATTACAATTTAAAACAATTATCTAAAGTACGAAAAAAAACCCACTAAATTAAAGAAAATAATAAAATAATTGCAAGTTTTTTAAACTAATTACACCTAATCTAATCCCCCTAATAAAATAAAAAAGCCCCCCAAAATAAAAAAGCCCTACCCTACACTAAATTACAAATAGCCCTTAAAAGGGCCTTTTGCGGGGCATTGCCCCAAAGTAATCAGCTCTTTTACCTGTAAAAAAAAGTAAAATACCTCCCGAACATTAAAACCCACCACCCACACACCCAAGCCTACTCTAAAACCCACCCAATACCCCTTTAATAAAACCTAACACTAACCCCTTGAAGATCACCCTACCTTGAGAAGTCTTCACCCAACTGGGCCGAAGTCCTCAACAAAGCAGGCAGAAGTGGTCCTCCAGACGGGCAGAAGTCTTCATCCAAGCCGGGAAGAAGAGGTCCTCCAGATGGTCAGAAGTCTTCATCCAGGCAGCATCTTCTATCTTCATCCATCCAGCAAGGAGCGGCTCCATCTTCAAGACATTCGACGCGGAGCATCCTCTTCAAACGAAGTCCAACTGAAGAATGAAGGTTCCTTTAAATGACGTCATCCAAGATGGCATCCCTTCTATCAGCCAATCGGAATTATGGTTGAAAAAATCCTTTTGGCTGATCCAATCAGTCAATAGGATTGAGCTGGCATTCTATTGGCTGATTTTTTTAAATTGTTATTAATTGTATTTAGTTTAGGTAATTAATTTAATTTTAGTGTAGTGTTAGGTGTAATTGTAACTTAGGTTAGGATTTATTTTACAGGTAAATTTGACTTTATTTTAACTAGGTAGCTATAAAATAGTTAATAACTATTTAATAAATATGCTACCTAGTTAAAATAAATAAAAACTTGCCTGTAAAATAAAAAAAACCTAAGCTAGATACAATGTAACTGTTAGTTATATTGTAGCTAGCTTATGGTTTATTTTATAGGGAAGTATTTAGTTTTAAATAGGAATAATTTAGTTAATTGTAGTTATTTTATTTAGATTTATTTAAATTATATTTAAGTTAGGGGGTGTTAGGGTTAGGGTTAGAATTAGGTTTAGGGGTTAAGCACTTTATCATAGTGGTGGTGACGTTGGGGGCGGCAGATTAGGGGTTAATAAGTATAATGTAGGTGGCGGCGGTGTCAAGAGCGGCAGATTAGGGGTTAATAATATTATGCAGGTGTCGCGGGCGGCGGATTAGGGGTTAATAAGTATAAAATTAGGGGTGTTTAGATGCGGGTTCATGTTAGGGTGTTAGGTGTAGACATAAAATGTGTTTCCCCATAGGAATCAATGGGGCTGCGTTAAGAGCTGAACGCTGCTTTTTTGCAGGTGTTATTTTTTTTTCCAGCCGGCTCTCCCCCATTGATTCATATGGGGAAATAGTGAACTAGCACGTTTTGCCAGTTCACCGCTACCGTAAGCAGCGCTGGTATTGAGGTGAGATGTTTATCAAAATTTTGCTCTCTGCTCACTTTCTGCGGCTACCGCCGGATTTCTAAAAAACCCGTATTACCAACATTGTCTGCAAGTGAGCAGTGAGGGAAAACTGCTCGCACCGCACCCCTGTTAACACAAAACTCATAATCTAGGTGAATGGAAATAATGCTCATATTACTAGTTGAAGGTAAACGTGATCACGAGAGCACAATTATATTTTGCGCTCATTGTGTTAGCGCAACTGAAAACCTTGCATAGAAGGTAGTATGTTAAAAAGAGTTGCACAAATACATTTAAAATTAGTTACACTCATATAAACACTATCTGATAGTTACCACATTTGGCCAAATAGGACAAGCCCAGGTACCACATCAAGGTTTCTCCCAAAACCTAGGTCCCTAATACAGCCAAGCAATGCAAGTTTGTCCCATTAGGCCAGATGTGTTAACTTACTCTTCCATTTAAACTTAGCCAAGTGCTTGCAAGTGAGTGCTAGACTTCCTTTGTGTGTTGTATTAATTTATTTTGTAATTTCCCCTATGGGCCTTTCACCCAGACTTATCCAGGAGATTTCCCGGTGGGTTGCAGCAGCTGGGGCTGGAAAGCTACAATTTAAAGGGGAGATTAATGGCTGCAATTGGGTTGTAGGGTGCTTATATAACAGCTATTTGGCATTTTTATTTAATGCAAAGTAATACAATTTAAATATGAAAAAAATATTGGGGAAGGAGTATCCCCATAATCCTCTTTAAGAAAAATGGGGCCTGCGAATTCTACCGACTCAACTGAAAATAGGGCTGGTTTTCATATTTTTCCATGGCTGCTTTTTATTCATAGTCCAGCCCTGGACTTATCTGGGGTTAACTGCCTGGGATTCTGGGGATGGTACAGCTACCTGAAAGTGTTATTGAGCACCCAGGGCTGTGCATGTTGCAGGGTCATCATATGTGTACCTAGTCCAGTCTGAGAGTGCAGTCGCCTTCAATGTTTTTTATATGTCTAGGGTTATTACATAAGTCTGTGCACCCTTAACCTGTTCCCAGTTTGTTTGATTGAGAGCTTGCATTGTTTGGCTGTATTAGGGACCCAGGTTTGACCTTGACGTGGTACCTGAGCTTGTGACATTTGGCCAGATGCAGTAACTAACTCTTCCATTTTTGCTTATAATCTTAGCTGAGTGCTTGCAAGTGAGGGCTAGACTTTCTCTGTGTGTTGTGTTAATTTGTTTTGTAATTTTCCCTATGAGCCTTGCACCCAGACATGTCTGTGGTTAACTGCCTCTGACTTTGGGAATGGTACAGCTACCTGTGAGTGCTATTGAGCACCCAAGGCTGTGCATGTTGCAGAGTCATAGGATGTATACCCAGTCCAGTCTGAGAGTGCAGTCCCCTTCCATGTTTTGTATATGCCTAGGATAGATAATTACATAAGTATGTGTACCCTTGACTTGTTTTCAGTTTGTTTGATTGAGAGCTTGCATTGTTTGGCTGTATTGTGGACCCAGGTTTTGGGGGAGATCATGACGTGGTACCTGTACTTGTCCTATTTGGCCAGATGCTGTAACTAACTCTTCCATTTTTGTTATTATTTTAGCTGAGTTCTTACAAGTGAGTACTAGACTTCCTCTGTGTGGTGTGTGTATCTATCTATCTATCTATATATATATAATATATATATATATTTACATATATATATATATAAAATCATATATATATATATATATATATATATATATATATATATATATATATATATATATATATATATATATATATATATATATATATATAGTGTAACAAGTTGTGTAGCGCACTATAGCTCAGTAAGTCCAGTAAGTCAAAATTTTTGTATAAAATCCAAGATGCTTTATTTAAAACTTTAAAAGCATAATAACGGCCTCCATAAAAACACTGCTATTCACAGAACACAATCACAGTGTGTGCAGGTACACCTGCATACGCGTTTGGTGCATGTGCACTTGGTCACTGCATATATATATATACACAGTTAAACAGATTATTAAATATTAACATTGAATAAAAATGAGGTATTTTACTAAAAAGAGCTCCAATGTACACACACACACACACATATATATATATATATATATATATATATATATATATATATATATATATATATATATATATATATATATATATACAGGGCTCAACATTTCCACTGGCCATTTATTGGCGAATGTAAAAGTGAATGTTGAGTCTAAAGACTAGTGGCATGTTGTGAGTTGCAAAGTTGGCACATTGTATTTGCATAATGTACATTCCTTCTGCAGCACTGACAAACATACATTTTTGGGTATTGGCTAAAACTATTATCTAAAGGGATATTATATATCCATGAAAGTGCAAATATATGATATTCCTCTATGGCTGTAGGGGCACCTTTAGTGCTTAGACTGTTACTTTTGAGAGGGTAAACGGGGCAGAGCTAGAGATAGTGGAGAAGAAGGTAATGTTAAGAGAGAATGGAGAAAAAAAAATAGTGAAGCGATATGAGAGAGGGGAACGAAAGAGTGTAAAGAGAAGATATGACCTGAGAGAGAATGGAGAGGGTAAAAACAAAGACTGAAGAGAGGAGGGAGTCCAGAAAACTAGTTAAGAGCGAGAAGGGAGTGATGATAATTATAAAAAAAATAATCTCCTTGTCTGCTATGACCTTCCATGACTGTCAGCACTCTCTATGTTCAACAACTTGCTTTTTCTATTGAACTGTTGTCTTCCCCAGAACCTCTAGCTCAGGGGTGGGCAAGAAGTAGATTGCCTAGTAACGTCACGGCAGTCGGATACAAAACATCAGCAGGATAGGAAATATACTCACAAGCGTAGCGCACCCAAATGGTGCTATTGTGGCAGCCTGGAACATCAAACAGTGGTTCAGCTCACTGGTGTCTCCAGCCAGATAGAGATGATCCTTGGCGAGGGCCTATCCTATGATGCCTATAAGGGCAAAAAAGGCACACACATAGCCCAGTAACGTTTGTACACCAGATAAAAAAGGATTCAAGGTTGTACTTACAGGAAACAAAGCACCACCAGGTGCAATATCAGCAGTACTGGGACCTCTCAGCCGCCCAGTGGACTGTGGAATCCAATTTGCAGGATGCAGAAAATTACCACTTTGGAAGATAGGACTAGCACACAAACTCTGCCCCCAAACAGGAGCAGAATAATTGTGATAAAGCAAGTGTATATTTAAAAACTTTTATTTTAAAAACAGTGACATGTTTCTCAGCCACCACAGGCTGTTTCCTCAGATAGCTGGTTGCTGAGAAACATGTCGCTGTTTTTTGTGACGTAAGCTACGATCCGCCGGACTCAGTCTGACACAGATCGATTCTTACGTCACTCCAGATGTTCCGAACGCAAGTTTGGCACAATCTGACTACTTTTGGAAGTTATCAAATGACTACCAGGTACGCTCGGCACTTTTCCAGCCCAGCATACCTGGTTTTCAATCCGCCGCCCTGGAGGCGGTGGATCCCATAGGAATCAATGGGAGTCTGACCATAGCGAAAATTCATGTTGGCTGCTGCCCGATATCCCTTTGATTCCTATGGGAGATGTCTGCACCTAAAACCCTAACATGTACCCCGAGTCTAAACACCCCTAATCTGCCCCCCTACACAGCCGCCACCTATATTTAACATGTTAACCCCTAAACCACTGCTCCCGGACCCCGCCGCAACTATAATAAATATGTTAACCTCTAAAACGCCGCTCCCGGACCCCACCGCCACCTACATAATACCTATTAACCCCTATCCTGCCCCCCTATACCGCCGCCACCTATAATAAATTTATTAACCCCTATACTGCAGATCCCGAACCCTGCCGCAACTAAATAAATTGTTTAACCCTTAAACCGCCGCTCCCGGACCCCGCCGCCACCTATATTAAACTTATTAACCCCTAATCTGCCCCCCCCCACACCGTCGCCACCTATAATAAATGTATTAACCCCTATCCTGCCCCCTATACCGCTGCCATCTATATTAAACTAATTAACCCCTATACCTAAGTCTAACACTAACCCTAACACCCCCCTAACTTAAATATTATTTTAATAAATCTAAATAAAAATTACTCTTATTAACTAAATTAATCCTATTTAAAACTAAATACTTAGCTATAAAATAAACCCTAAGATAGCTACAATATAACTAATAGTTATATTGTAGCTATTTTAGGATTTATTTTTATTTTACAGGCAAATTTAAATTTATTTTAACTAGGTACAATAGCTATTAAAGCTATTACAATAGCTATTTAAAACTAAATACCTGTAAAATAAACCCTAAGATAGGTACAATATAATTAATAATTACATTGTAGTTATCTTAGGATTTATATTTATTTTACAGGCAACTTTGTATTTTTTTTTAACTAGGTACAATAGTTATTAAATATTTATTAACTATTTAATAACCACCTAGCTAAAATAAATACAAAATTACCTGTAAAAAAATCCTAACCTAAATTACAATTAAATCTAATACTACACTATCATTAAAATTAAAAATTAAATTAATTAACTACAAGTAGCTGCAATTAAATACAATTAAATGAACTAACTAAAGTACAAAAAAAACAACTAAATTACAGAAAATAAAAAAAGATTACAAGAATTTTAAACTAATTACACCTAATCTAAGCCCCCTAATAAAATTAAAAAAAAAACCAAAATAATAAAAGTCCCTACCCTATACTACATTACAAAGTAACTAGCTCTTTTACCAGCCCTTAAAAGGGCTTTTTGCGGGGCATGCCCCAAAGTAATCAGCTCTTTTGCCTGTAAAAAAAAATACAACCCCCCAACGTTAAAACCCACCACCCACATACCCCTACTCTAACCCACCCAAACCCCCCTTAAATAAACCTAACACTACCCCCCTGAAGATCTCCCTACCTTGAGTCGTGTTCACCCAGCCAGGCCGAAGTCATCATCCAAGGGGCGCTGAAGATGTCTTCAATCCGATAGAAGTCTTCATCCAAGGGGCGCTGAAGAGGTCTTCCATCCGATAGAAGTCTTCATCCAGGCGGTGTCTTCAATCTTCATCCATCCGGAGTGGAGCCATCTTCAAAGCAGCCAACGCGGATCCATCCTCTTCAACCAACACCTACTCGCCGAATGAATATTCCTTTAAGTGACGTCATCCAAGATGGCGTCCCTCGAATTCCGATTGACTGATAGGATTCTATCAGCCAATCGGACTGATCGGAATATAGGGGGGGGCAGGATAGGGGTTAATAAATTTATTATAGGTGGCGATGGTGTAGGGGTGGCAGATTAGGGGTTAATAAGTTTAATATAGGTGGCGACGAGGTCCGGGAGCAGCAGTTTAGAGGTTAATACCTTTATTTAGTTGTGGGGGGCTCTGGGGGCGGTGGTATAGGGGGTAGAACAGTATAGTATAGTGTGGGTGCTTAGTGACAGCTTATCAATAAAGCTGTAGAAAAGCCAAAGGGCAGCGAGATCGGATTAGTGATAACTATCACAGTCCGCTGCTCATCGCCCCGTACTTGGTGCGCGGCTTTTTGACAGCTTTTTTGATAACTTTGGCGAGCGTATTCAGGTCTGCGGCAGCGATGTGAGGCGAGCTTAGGCGAGTGTATTGGGGCCGGCGAAGGCAGGTACGTACGGAGCTTGATAACTAGAGGCCTTTGTGTTTTTCAATAAATACATTATTGTAATTATTATTATTATTATTATTATTATTATTATTATTAAGACTGGTGTATTTTTAGGTGACCACGTCACTTGGAATAGAATTAGAGTTAGCCATTGCCTTACAAATGTCTGCCCACCCCTGCTCTAGCTGATGTTTCTAATTGCTATGAACTTATTTTTGTTAATTTATTACTGTATGTAGCATTATTTAATTTATTATTGGATAAAAAAAATAATATTACAATTACAAAACATATGCAAAGAGGTTGTGATGTGAAGTAGTGGGTGTGGTGTGGGTGGGATTAGAAGTGGCGAGTAATAACATTACAATGTTCTTTACTAACAGGATATGTCCTTTTTATTGTAAATACATGTTTCTTTATATATCTGCATATGCCTATAACTATATATATATAGGAAGTATAAATATGTATTTTACATGAACAGTATCAGATATATATATAGTAATATATATTTAATAATAAAAAAGTACAGTACTTTTTTTGTGAATATTATAGGAATCTAAAATATACGTTTTGTGCATCAGGTTTCACGATTTTAATTTAATGCAATTGGCTTAGCGTACATGAAAATTTTGTAATCTAAAGGCATATTATTGAAATATCAAATATAAAATATTAAATTTTTTTTATTAAAACCTATTAAATATATTGTAAAACATGATAAATAATCCATAGAACATATCTATATGTTTA
Source organism: Bombina bombina (assembly GCF_027579735.1). Taxonomy (NCBI): domain Eukaryota; kingdom Metazoa; phylum Chordata; class Amphibia; order Anura; family Bombinatoridae; genus Bombina; species Bombina bombina. Next base: position 999,301,228 of record NC_069504.1, on the reverse strand, counting down.
CAGTATGTTTCATATTTTTGTTTTTAATACTTGCAAAAAACGTGCCTTTTACATTCCTATGTTCTTTACATAGAACATAATGCACTTTTTATTATTAAATATATATTTTTATATTTATATCTGATAATGTTCATGTAAAATACATGTCTCTACCTATATATCAATAGGAATAAATATACAGGTATAGGTATATACAGATACATTTATTGAAATATCTATTTACAATAAATAGGATGTAAGTATAGAACATTGTAAGTGAAGAACATTGGAATGTTAAATATGTTCAGTAAATATACAGTAAAACACAAATATTTAAATAGATATGTACGCATATATGTGCATACATACACATATTTATATATGCATACATACATATATATATATATAGACATGTATATATATATATATATATATATATATATATATATATATATATATATATATGTTAAAGCCATTTACAGCACATTTTTATCAAACACTTGAGACCTCATACTTTGAGCAATTATAACTTTGTAATGCAATTTTTTTAAATAATTGTTTTGTGCAACTTGTTTGTCTGGCATAATAGTTAGCCAGAGCTCTGAAGTCAGCTAATCCAACATTCATTAAATTCAATTGTGTTCATGCGAACGTGTTTTCTTTCAACTCGTAATACTCACAATATTTCCGTTGTGCGCAAAAAGCAAAACAAAAAACAACAAGATTGCTTGTGCGCAACAGTTGGTGCACCACTCATAAACTAGCCCATCGTTTTACAACGTGTAAATGAGGAGCTACAGCTACCCACCCTAAAAAGGAAATGCCATGAGCTTAATGGCTTTTGTATCCAGTTTAGATGAATTGCTTTCAATGAAAGCTTGCGTGTTAGCTCATTTAGCAGAGTGTTTGTGCAGTGTGTTGCACCAATTTTAAATAGTTCTTACTTAAAATGTTCATTTATTGGAAGAGTGTGAAGTGTTACTTTACTCTGATATGTGTAATCTTAATCTTTTAGGGGCCGAATTATCAAGCTCTGAACGGAGCGTGACACCCCATGTTTCTGGCGAGCCTTCAGGCTCGCCGGAAACACAAGTTATGAAGCAACGGTCTAAAAACCGCTGCTCCATAACCTGTCTACCTGCTCTGAGGAGGCCGAAGACATCGCCGGAAATCAACCCGATCGAATACAATCAAGTTGATTGACACCCCCTGCTAGCGGCCGATTGGCTGCAAATCTGCAGGGGGTGGCATTGCATCAGCAGTTCACAAGGGGTAAAAAACAAGTGAGGGGAGCTGTGAGTATTTCAATACATAAATAATATGTGTTACCGTGACCTTTAAATGAGCTTCTCGTATTGGTTTCAAAATTCAATTATAATATATATTGCGCTGCGCTAAGGTTAACAAATAGGTGAAAATTGGGTGAAAAATAGTGAAAATATGACTACAAGAGGTTAAAAAACAAAATATTTAATTGTTGCCATACAAAACAATATTGGACTAGATAATATATTCTGATAGGATAATAAGTGGTAAAGAGCTCTATTACCTTGCGTATATTATATATTAAAATTCCTTAATCACAAGTTAAAATTGACAATAAATTCACAATAAATTCATGCTATAGTGTTCAAAGCATATGATAAAAACAGATTAAGTTAAAATAATTAACGTAGGAGGTGGAAATAAATGTTCATCTGATGAATTGCAAGTATCTTTTGATGTGACTTTAAATGTGACTTTTAGTTGGAAATGAAATTACTCACAGTTTGCTTGAAATAATTTTTTCCAGGTGTCTGATTGGTTGAAACAGACAAGCCTTTATGTGAATAAAATAATTTTTCCGCTGTAGTTGAAACTTGTAGATAGAAATTGTAGATGAAGATAACAACTACTGGATGGTAAAGATGCTGAAACTGTTTACCTAAACTGGGTTTGCAGGAGTTTCAGTTGTTGATAAAACTTGGTTCTGTATATTTAAACTGTTATCTAAGACTTGGTTTGCAGGACTTTCAGTTGTTGGTATGACTTAATTATAGAAACTGTTTACCTTGTATTTATTTGCTGGAGTTTCTATTTTTTTTTTTTTTATTCACATAAAGGCTTGTCTGTTTCAACCAATCAGACACCTGGAAAAATTAGTTCAAGCAAACTGTGAGTAATTTCATTTCCAACTAAAAGTCATATTTAAAGTCACATCAAAAGATACTTGCAATTCATCAGATGAACATTTATTTCCACCTCCTACATTAATTATTTTAACTTAATCTGTTTTTATCATATGCTTTGAACACTATAGCATGAATTTATTGTGAATTTATTGTCAATTTTAACTTGTGATTAAGGAATTTTAATATATAATATACGCAAGGTAATAGAGCTCTTTACCACTTATTATCCTATCAGAATATATTATCTAGTCCAATATTGTTTTGTATGGCAACAATTAAATATTTTGTTTTTTAACCTCTTGTAGTCATATTTTCACTATTTTTCACCCAATTTTCACCTATTTGTTTACCTTATCGCAGCGCAATATATATTATGATTGAATTTTGAAACCAATACGAGAAGCTCATTTAAAGGTCACGGTAACACATATTATTTATGTATTGAAATACTCACAGCTCCCCTCACTTGTTTTTTACCCCATCGATCCCTCACAGTTGTTTGAAGGAACAGCTGTTTATCAGGGTTGAGCTGTCTCAATCCAATAGGTGCACTCACTCTTAACTGTTTTTCACTATTAATCAGCAGTTCACAAGAACTGCTGGTGCAATGATAAATGCAGAGAGCGTATGCTGTTGGCATTAATCGATGTGCAGCGGACATGATCCACAATATCAGATCATGTCCGCTCGCACCTTCTTAAATATACCCCTTAGTCCTCACTGGCAGCCATCTTATTTATTTCACCTTCAAATTGCCTTTAAAATATAGAAATGCATCAATTTAAAGGGATATGAAACCCCAAGTTTTCTGTCATCATTCAGATAGATCGTACATTTTAGTTAACTTTCCAATGTATTTCTACTATCAAATTTGCTTCATGTTCTTGGTATCTTTTGTTGAAGAAGTAGCAGTGAACTACTTATAGCAAGCTGAATACATTGGCTGAACCAATGACCAGAGGTATTGCATCCCCAGAGTCTACCTGCATATGCTTTTCAACAAAGTATACCAAGAAAACAAAGCAAATTTGATAATATAAGTAAATTAGAATGTTGTTTCAGTCATCATTTACTAAAACAAAAATCTTTTAAACTCACCCTATCGCTAACTCAGTGCCTTCGACCATCCACAGCACAGTGCTCTTCTCCAATGATGTGACATTTTCACTTCTAGCTGTGCCAGGATGTCAGATGACATACACAGCTATTGGTTTAGAGGTATTTTTAGTGATGGTAAATCCTAGAGTTTTTATACGCTTGGATTTACCATCACTTAAAAGCAGTGGATTTGAATGAATTTGTAGTTAAAACTGATTGGTTTTAATATGTTCACTGACTGTTAAAAGAAGAGCACACATTTGCCAATGTTTGTTGCGACTGTTGTGCTGTATTTTGTTTTTTGTTTTTTATTGTTGTTGTTGTTATGCCTAGAGTTATGGCAATTTTCAACGTTATGTGCTAGCTATAAGCCAAACTATTATGATATTGCAGTATACATACTATCAAAGCTAGTATTATTATGAGGATTAATCAATTAAGCAACTCAGAAATAACTTTTGGCTAATTGTTATATTTCTTTGAAGCAATGCTAACTCTGGGCATTTATATATGCTTAATATAATCGCATTAGTTTTGTAACTAAAGGCTGTATGCTAAATAACTCACTGTTTAAAGTTCCAATCCTTTTTTGTTGTGGTTATAACTGTTTTTAATAATAATGATCATTCTATGTCAGGCTCTATTCTAGTTATTCTGCACTGTTATATTCCTTAGGAAGTTAGGGACCATTCAATTTAAATTTCTAAATAAATCCTGTAGCACCACAATGCAACACAGATTAGTAATCAGTGCTTAACATTTAAATCCTGGAATAGCATCTCCAGGGTCGGCTCTAAGGGGGGGGGGGCATTGGGGGGCAATGCCCACCAAATGGAATGCTGTGCCCCCCAGGGCAGAAGTGATTTTTAATTTTTTTTTTAACATTTTAAAAGTGACGGAATGTCCAGGGTCCCAAATGTTGCATCAACCATTTGCAGCCACTGGACCCTGGAGATCCGCCACTGGATGGCCCAGCTAATCTCTTTACTCTCCTCTATTTACAACCAGATAACAAATAAAGTTACATTTCCCTGCTGGTGCTCTCACAGTTAACCTAGGGCTTGCAATGCCCTTCCTCCTGCTAGCCCACTTACTACAGACCTGAAGTGAGATGATGAAATCATCAGACCTCTGCAGGAAGTGCTGGGAGAAGCTAACAGTCAGTGAGAGGGAAGGCAGAAGTAATTTTGTGAAAACACAGCCGTATAACCAATGTGTGTGTGTGAGTAGTATCCCTTCCCTATTGTGCTTTATATCCTGGCAGCCACAGATAAAGAAGCATATTGGGAATTCCTTGATTTCCCCACTGTAGGTCACACAAAACCAGTGTGCATTGTGTCTGCTTTATCTGCAGTGATCAGTGTAAAATGTGTGTCAGGTGCTCAAATACACACACTTCAACTGTAGCTGTGGGACAATGAGTGAAATAGCCTTATGTTTATTATTTACATGTTTCAAAACATCTCCTATTTGTCCCCAAGGTTGTTTTAATATATATAAATATAAACAGCAGGAGAGCACTCTCACTTCCAAATTCAATCTGCCAGGGTGCATGCGAAAAATGAATAATAGCAATGAACAGATGGCTGCACTCACTGGTCCTTTAAATAAAAATCTTTGGCCTAGATTTAGAGTTCGGCGGTAGCCGTCAAAACCAGCGTTAGAGGCTCCTAACGCTGGTTTTGGGCGCCCGCTGGTATTTGGAGTCAGTGATTAAAGGGTCTAACGCTCACTTTTCAGCCGCGACTTTTCCATAACGCAGATCCCCCTACGCCATTTGCGTAGCCTATCTTTTCAATGGGATCTTTCTAACGCTGGTATTTAGAGTCGTTTCTGCAGTGAGCGTTAGAGCTCTAACGACAAGATTCCAGCCGCCTGAAAAAAGCAGGAGTTAAGAGCTTTCTGGCTAACGCCGGTTTATAAAGCTCTTAACTACTGTACCCTAAAGTACACTAACACCCATAAACTACCTATGTACCCCTAAACCGAGGTCCCCCCACATCGCCGCCACTCGATTAAAATTTTTAACCCCTAATCTGCCGACCGCCACCTACGTTATACTTATGTACCCCTAATCTGCTGCCCCTAACCCCGCCGACCCCTATATTATATTTATTAACCCCTAACTTGCCCCCCACAACGTCGCCGCAAGCTACTTAAAATAATTAACCCCTAATCTTCCGACCGCAAATCGCCGCCACCTACGTTATCCCTATGTACCCCTAATCTGCTGCCCCTAACATCGCCGACCCCTATGTTATATTTATTAACCCCTAATCTGCCCCCCACAACGTCGCCGACACCTACCTACACTTATTAACCCCTAATCTGCCGAGCGGACCTGAGCGCTACTATAATAAAGTTATTAACCCCTAATCCGCCTCACTAACCCTATCATAAATAGTATTAACCCCTAATCTGCCCTCCCTAACATCGCCGACACCTAACTTCAATTATTAACCCCTAATCTGCCGACCGGAGCTCACCGCTATTCTAATAAATGTGTTAACCCCTAAAGCTAAGTCTAACCCTAACACTAACACCCCCCTAAGTTAAATATAATTTTTATCTAACGAAATAAATTAACTCTTATTAAATAAATTATTCCTATTTAAAGCTAAATACTTACCTGTAAAATACATCCTAATATAGCTACAATATAAATTATAATTATATTATAGCTATTTTAGGATTAATATTTATTTTACAGGTAACTTTGTAATTATTTTAACCAGGTTCAATAGCTATTAAATAGTTAAGAACTATTTAATAGTTACCTAGTTAAAATAATAACAAAATTACCTGTAAAATAAGTCCTAACCTAAGATATAATTAAACCTAACACTACCCTATCAATAAAATAATTAAATAAACTACCTACAATTACCTACAATTAACCTAACACTACACTATCAATAAATTAATTAAACACAATTCCTACAAATAAATACAATTAAATAAACTAGCTAAAGTACAAAAAATAAAAAAGATCTAAGTTACAGAAAATAAAAAAATATTTACAAACATAATAAAAATATTACAACAATTTTAAACTAATTACACCTACTCTAAGCCCCCTAATAAAATAACAAAGCCCCCCAAAATAAAAAATTCCCTACCCTATTCTAAATTAAAAAAGTTACAAGCTCTTTTACCTTACCAGCCCTGAACAGGGCCCTTTGCGGGGCATGCCCCAAGAATTTCAGCTCTTTTGCCTGTAAAAGAATAAATACAATACCCCCCCCCAACATTACAACCCACCACCCACATACCCCTAATCTAACCCAAACCCCCCTTAAATAAACCTAACACTAAGCCCCTGAAGATCTTCCTACCTTGTCTTCACCATACCAGGTTCACTGATCCGTCCTGAAGAGCTCCTCCGATGTCCTGATCCAAGCCCAAGCGGGGGCTGAAGAGGTCCATGATCCGGTCAAAGTCTTCATCCAAGCGGGGCAGAAGAGGATCTTCCATCCGATTGAAGTCATCATCCAGGCGGCATCTTCGATCTTCTTCCATCCGGAGCGAAGCGGCAGGATCCTGAAGACATCCAGCGCGGAACATCCATCCGGACCGACGACTGAACGACGAATGACTGTTCCTTTAAGGGACGTCATCCAAGATGGCGTCCCTCGAATTCCGATTGGCTGATAGGATTCTATCAGCCAATCGGAATTAAGGTAGGAATTTTCTGATTGGCTGATGGAATCAGCCAATCAGAATCAAGTTCAATCCGATTGGCCGATCCAATCAGCCAATCAGATTGAGCTCGCATTCTATTGGCTGATCGGAACAGCCAATAGAATGCGAGCTCAATCTGATTGGCTGATTGGATCAGCCAATCGGATTGAACTTGATTCTGATTGGCTGATTCCATCAGCCAATCAGAAAATTCCTACCTTAATTCCGATTGGCTGATAGAATCCTATCAGCCAATCGGAATTCGAGGGACGCCATCTTGGATGACGTCCCTTAAAGGAACCGTCATTCGTCGTCTAGTCGTCGGAAGAAGAGGATGGATCCGCGCTGGAGGTCTTCAAGATGGAGCCGGTCGTCATCGGATGGAAGAACATAGAAGATGCCGCTTGGAGAAGATGTTTGCCGGTCCGGATGTCCTCTTCTTGCCGGATAGGAGGAAGACTTTGGAGCACCGGATTATGGATCGCCAACCCCCGCTTGGGTTGGATGAAGATCTTGGAGCCAGGACGGATCGGTGATACCTGGATGGTGAAGACAAGGTAGGAAGATCTTCAGGGGATTAGTGTTAGGTTTATTTAAGGGGGGTTTGGGTTAGATTAGGGGTATGTGGGTGGTGGGTTGTAATGTTGGGGGGGGGTATTGTATGTTTTTTTTTACAGGCAAAAGAGCTGAAATTCTTGGGGCATGCCCCGCAAAGGGCCCTGTTCAGGGCTGGTAAGGTAAAAGAGCTTGTAACTTTTTTAATTTAGAATAGGGTAGGGAATTTTTTATTTTGGGGGGCTTTGTTATTTTATTAGGGGGCTTAGAGTAGGTGTAATTAGTTTAAAATTGTTGTAATATTTTTCTTATGTTTGTAAATATTTTTTTATTTTCTGTAACTTAGTTGTTTTTTATTTTTTGTACTTTAGCTAGTTTATTTAATTGTATTTATTTGTAGGAATTGTGTTTAATTAATTTATTGATAGTGTAGTGTTAGGTTAATTGTAGGTAATTGTAGGTAGTTTATTTAATTATTTTATTGATAGGGTAGTGTTAGGTTTAATTATATCTTAGGTTAGGATTTATTTTACAGGTAAATTTGTTATTATTTTAACTAGGTAACTATTAAATAGTTCTTAACTATTTAATAGCTATTGTACCTGGTTAAAATAATTACAAAGTTGCCTGTAAAATAAATATTAATCCTAAAATAGCTATAATATAATTATAATTTATATTGTAGCTATATTAGGGTTTATTTTACAGGTAAGTATTTAGCTTTAAATAGGAATCATTTATTTAATAAGAGTTAATTTATTTCGTTAGATAAAAATTATATTTAACTTAGGGGGGTGTTAGTGTTAGGGTTAGACTTAGCTTTAGGGGTTAATCCATTTATTAGAATAGCGGTGAGCTCCGATCGGAAGATTAGGGGTTAATAATTGAAGGTAGGTGTCGGCGATGTTAGGGAGGGCAGATTAGGGGTTAATACTATTTATGATAGGGTTAGTGAGGCGGATTAGGGGTTAATAACTTTATTATAGTAGCGCTCAGGTCCGCTCGGCAGATTAGGGGTTAATAAGTGTAGGTAGGTGTCGGCGACGTTGTGGGGGGCAGATTAGGGGTTAATAAATATAACATAGGGGTCGGCGATGTTAGGGCAGCAGATTAGGGGTACATAGGGATAACGTAGGTGGCGGCGGTTTACGGAGCGGCAGATTAGGGGTTAAAAGTGTAATGCAGGGGTCAGCGATAGCGGGGGCGGCAGATTAGGGGTTAATAAGTGTAAGGTTAGGGGTGTTTAGACTCGGGGTACATGTTAGAGTGTTAGGTGCAGACGTAGGAAGTGTTTCCCCATAGGAAACAATGGGGCTGCGTTAGGAGCTGAACGCTGCTTTTTTGCAGGTGTTAGGTTTTTTTTCAGCTCAAACAGCCCCATTGTTTCCTATGGGAGAATCGTGCACGAGCACGTTTTTGAGGCCGGCCGCGTCCGTAAGCAACTCTGGTATCGAGAGTTGCATTTGCGGTAAATATGCTCTACGCTCCTTTTTTGGAGCCTAACGCAGCATTTGTTTGAACTCTCGATACCAGAGTTAAATTTATGGTGCGGCCAGAAAAAAACCCGCGGAGCGTTAACAGCCCTTTTACCACCGAACTCTAAATCTAGGCCTTTATTTGTGTGACGTTTCGGGGACCGTATCCCCTACTTTATTTGTGTGACGTTTCGGGGACCGTATCCCCTACCTCAGACTTTGGTCTGAGGAAGGGGATACGGTCCCCGAAACGTCACACAAATAAAGATTTTTATTTAAAGGACCAGTGAGTGCAGCCATCTGTTCATTGCTATATATACAGTATATATATACCGTATATATATATATATATATATATATATATATATATATATATATATATATATACACACACACACACACAATACACACACTGTGTGTGTGTGTGTGTGTGTATATATATATATATATATATATATATATATATATATATATATATATATATATATATATATATATACTGTGTGTGTGTGTGTATATATATATATATATATATATATATATATATATATATAATTTGTGTGTATATACATACTGTATATACTGTGTGTGTGCTGGTAAATATCATTAATAATATCTGTACAAGTAATGTACTGCTTGGCACTCAAACTTATTGTCACGTAAAAGCTTATTTGATCATTAGTAGGGTCATTGGTAGAGCTACACATGCAAACAGTGTCCACTGGCTGTGTCATATGTGGGAGACATTCCTGAGATATGACAAATGTAACCCCTGCACTGCCATAAATCTGGTAAATTTAACTGCTGCGGCACTGCCAGACATCTTATAAATGTAACCCCTATACTCCTTGAGATATGACACATGTAACCGCTGCACTTCCAGAAATATAAACAAATCTAACTCCTGCACAGCCAGAGATCTGATAAATGTAACCCCTGGACTGCCACAGTAGGTCTGCTCTTATTTTGACTCTCATACATGCTTTTTAAATGCGTGCCCCCTCGTGAAAAAAAAAAATGCCCCCCCATTTCATTCGTTCTGGAGCCGACCCTGAGCATCTCCTTTATTTCTTTCTTTGACTACTAGACAATATTTATATTTCCAGTTCTTTTAAGAAGAACAACCTTGCAGAGGGAGTTACCTATGCCTAAATGGATCAATGAGGTGTATACGTTTAAAGGAGTAAACCATAGACATTTAGGGCATGATTATAAGTGGAGGGCAAAATATTGCTACCGCTATATTTGAAGGACATGTTTAGTATCACGGACATGTCCTTCAAATGATCCAAGAAGTGAAGTGGACTAAGGGATCCAGATGGTTAACTGTTGATGCAGTTTCTTTATACTCTTGTATTCCTCACAGTAAAGGACTTGAGGCCATCTGTTTCTTTTTGGAACACTTTACAGACTTTACAGAGGATTTTAAAGTCTACATAGTTAAGGTAGTGGGCTTTCTATTGACCCATAATTTCTTTCTTTTTGAGGGGGTATACTATCTCCAAATATGTGGAACAGCCATGGGGCAAAGTTTGCCCCCTCTTATGCAAACTTGTTCCTTGGCTTTTGGGAGTTTTTCCACATCTTTGGAGATGGTAATACATATTGACGCTATATATCATTTTACAAGCGATACATAGACAATCTGTTATTTGTCTGGACTGGTTCAGACACCCAGGTCCAAGAGTTTGTCAATTACTTGAATACCAATGATATGGGTCTGGAGTTCACGTTTGAACTCAATGCCATCTGCATTAATTACTTGGACCTTACCTTGGAGGGTGACCTAAATGGAAGCATTAAGACCAAGGCCTATAGGAAACCTATATCAGGTAACTCAGTTCTATTCAGCACTAGCTGCCACCCCAAACATGTTCCATGGGCCATAGCAAAGGGAGAGTTTATCAGATTAAAACAAACTGCTGAGATTCGGTTGACTTCAACATCCTTTCCATTGACCTGAAAAAGAGACCTAAACAGAGAAAATATCCTCGCAATGCAATACAAAATGCTAAAAAGTCAGTTCTGACAAGGTCTAGGGAAATCCTTTTGGAACCAAATCTAACAGATACAAATCTATTTGAAGGGGTGACATTTATGACAAGCCATAGTAGTCAATTCCCCCAAGTGTGTTCCATAATTCGGAAAGACTTTCCGATCTTGAAGGCAGATGATAAGCTGGTGGAAACAGTACAGAAGGGTCTGAGATGCTGATATTAAAAGGACCTCACTTTGGGATCCATCCTGTCTCCCACATGCTATCGAGCAGAGAAAAAGCAAATAGTTCTTAGTTAAAACATCTTGGCATGTACAAATGTGGTCACTCCTAGTGTAAACCTTGTGATTATGCTAAGATCACTACAAGTTTTTTGAGTTTTGTTACAGAGAAGGTGTATAACATAAGATCATGCATGAACTGCACATCTAAATTTGTGGTCTATCTCATAGAGTGTGTCCAGTGTAGGGTCCAGTATGTTGGACTCACTTCCAGGGACATTAATACGAGAATAAGGGAACATCTATCCTCTTTCAAAACTATGAGGTCTTTAACCCCAATTGTCCAGCACTTTGGTAGCTTAAACAAAGTTGATTTGACTTCCTTTTCATGGTTTGCCATAGAAAAAAATCTGTAAACCTAAAAGAGGAGGGGATATTGATCATATCCTGGAAAAGAGGGAGGCATACTGGATCTTCACACTGGGAACTAGGATACGTAGGGGGCTCAATTCTAAATATGACATCATGAACATATGAGAATAGTAGCATATTCAGATCATGATTTTTATCTGGCACATTTAATGAACTAGTCTGGCCTCTAATATATATCTCTTGCCTTGCACCTCTCTTATAAGTTTTTTTATAATTAGGTGCCACAGTAAGTCACTGATACTAACAGTATTATAGAGATGTTTACTAGAATTTCCCACTAGGATTTAGAATGGCTTTTCATAGGTAACTCTCTGTTCTTACGACATAAGAAGTAATAACATATACAGGTCGTCTCTCCCTAAAAGCTGTAATAACAATAGGGGTATCACACCCCCTTAATTTGAAATACATAGTGCCCTTTTATTCCATGCTAATTTTATGCTATGCTATTAATAGACTACATCTATTTTTTTGCAATATTTTATTTTCCCAGTAAATCCCTATACCATAGATTACAGTCTTCCCTATGCTGTCTGACATTCATTGTTCCCAGGTGTTTCATATATATGTTCTCATATATTTTTTCATACTCTTCACATATCTTTCATATTTTATATGCTCTAGTATGCAGGTCAACATTATCATATAATAGTAGATGTATAGCTTCAATTCCAGCCCTTGTTTCACCAGATGACTCGATATATATTACCAGTGTGAGCTGAAGGTTGCGTTACACCGCATAGATCGTTTACCTCACTTATGTATTACCACTGGTGAACAGTATGTGACTTATAAATGAATCCTGCGGTAATTTCACTAGTGTAAGGTCCATACTGAATGCTATTGTGTATTCTACTAGTGCACCATGAATTGTGCTTTTTATCAATGTACTTTGGATCTAACCACTCTGTCTCATTTAATAGGCCTAAGGATTATATGTTATATAATTTGTAAAGATCGATAACCCTGTATTCCATCTCATAATAATAGTAAGCCTGGATCTGTTTATGGGTTGGGTAGATATAGTGTAATGGTATTTGCCACAGTAAGTAGGAGTGTTTTTGGTTTTAACCAATTAGGTTTCAAGTGTGAGTATTTTAATTGGTGTGACACAATGCACTATAGGCTATGATTATGGCTCTCTAAGCCGAAATGCGTAAGCCATCAGTGCCACATTTCTTACTTATGTAACATTTAGTTGCCGTTTCCTGGATGTACCTTTTAACTGGATGTGAATAAATAATTTTTTGGATTTTATTACAAAGCCTGGCAGGTCCTTCTGTACTTTTTCCTTGATTATACTACCAGCTGATCTGCCATGCACGTTTGACAGGGGTAGGTGTGAGCAGGAGTCTGATTGTGATTGGAGGATATTGTCTTGAGACAAGAGTACGAGCAGAGTGCAGCAGTGGATCCACGAGGATGTCAGCCATGCCGGTGTAGTCTCTCAAGCACTTGGAGAGGTATGATATATATATGTAGGGGAGGGTGGCGTGGTTACAGCCCAGGAGGTGTGTTACTGTGGCCCAATCCAAGAATGTGTATATTCCAATATTAAAAGTGCACTTGTGGCGGGGTGCCAGCAATATAAGGATAGAGCCAGATCCAAAAGGTCAGAAGTGAAAAAGAGGCAGCAGTACTCCCAAATCTTGAAGTATAAAAACAGAATTTATTTCCAACATTTAAAAAAAGTAGACAAACAGCACAGCACAAAGCAAAAATATAAATTGAGGGGAGAATGGAGTCCTGACATGTTTCGTGTTATGCAACACTTAATCATAAATCACCTATGATTAAGTGCTGCATAGCACGAAACATGTCAGGACTCCATTCTCCCCTCCATTGATGTTTTTGCTTTGTGCTGTGCTGTTTATTTACTTTTTTTAAATTTTGGAAATAAATTCTGTTTTTATACTTCAAGATTTGGGAGTGCTGCTGCCTCTTTTTCACTTATGATATATATATATATATATGCCTGTGCTTGTAAGAAGAAAGTATAAAGTACGGTAAGAAAGGCAAGTGGGTGAGTGGAATCTTAGCATATGTTACACTAAATAAATTATCTATACTGGTTATCTATAGACTCTTATTATGTACCAATAACTGCACTGTATTGCAGCACACAGACACCTTGATTTACGACCTAAAGATGATGCACAAGAAAGCCTGCAAACAGTTTGCTGAAGACAAGCAGAGTAAGGACATGGATTACTGGAACCATGTCCTGTGATCCGATGAGACCAACATAAATTCTTTGGTTCAGATGGTGTCAAGCGTGTGCGGTGGCAACCAGGTGAGGAGTACAAAGACAAGTGTGTCTTGCCTACAGTCAAGCATGGTGGTGGAGTGTCATAGTCTTGGCCTAAATGAGTGCTTCTGGCACTGGGGAGCTACAGTTCATTGAGGGAACCATGAATGCCAACATGTACTGTGACATACTGAAGCAGAGCATGATCCCCATCCCTTCGGTGACTGGGCCGCAGGGCAGTATTCCAACATGATAACAACCCAAACACACCTCCAAGATGACCACTGCCTTGCTAAAGAAGCTGACGGTAAAGGTAATGGACTGGCCAAGCATGTCTCCAGACCTAAACCCTATTGAGCATCTGTGGGGCATCCTCAAACGGAAGGGGGGGGAACGCTCCGTGATGTCGTCATGGAGGAGTAGAAGAGAAATCCAGTGGCAACCTGTGAAGCTCTGGTGAACTCCATGCCCAAAAAGGTTAAGGCAGTGCTGGAAAATACTGGTGGCCACACAAAATATTGACACTTTGGGCCCAATTTGGACATTTTCACTTAAGGGTGTACTCACTTTATTTGCCAACGGTTTAGACATTAATGGCTGTGTGTTTGAGGGGACAGCAAATCCACGTCACTGATGTACACTGTTAAACAGGCTGTACACACTACTTTACATTGTAGCAAAGTGTCATTTCTTCAGTGTTGTCACATGAAAAGATACAATAAAATATTTACAAAAATGTGAGGTGTGTACTCACTTTTGTGAGATACTGTATATATATATATTAATGTCTCCGCACTAACAAGGAGTCAATATGCGAATAAAGATCAATAAACCAAGTACCTCCACTCAGTTTATAAATCTTGTGTTTTAATAAGCTTTTTTTTAGCTAGATAGGAGTAGTAAAATCACTATTACTTTATAATATATATCCTAGGGAATAGGTTTTTATATTATTAATACACAAGATTTATAAACTGAGTCGAGGTACTTGGTTTATGTACTCCTTTCTGTCTCCATTATTACTCATTATTATTTTTTAGGATAATATTTTTCAATTTCAACATTTATTATTTTTTACTATTGTATAGAAGCTGTTTTTTTTTTGTTTTTATATATAAGATGATGTATTGTACACACTTAAGCTCATGCAAGGTGTTTGCCGAGTAATTGTCCTTTGTAAAAGTAACATATGCTACGCTGTGAATCGTTTTTCCAGCCAAAATCAGGGGGTCGATCCGATAAAAATCGTCGCCCGCAAAAGCTGGCGACGCCAATATTTGCGCGGGTTTGGTATCCTATATACAGCGTAACCTAGAAGTTACGCGCGTATATTTCTGCCGTCGCCCGTAGTTTTTTGGGCCATAGGCAGGTATACCAAACCCGCGCAGTTTGGTATCCAATATACAGCGTAAGGACTTACGTGGCGAAAATGGAGAAATCTTACTCCATTTTCACCTCGCCACAAAAAGCAGCCGTAAGAAGCCTTACGCTGAGTATTGGAGCCCCGTAACTCTCTAAACTAGCTGCTAAATAAAACCTAACACCTAACGCATATGCAATGTCTATCTAACTGTCAACCGCAATCTGCTAAATAAAACCTAACACCTAACGCATGCGCAATGTCTATCTCCCTGTCAACCGCGATCCCCCGCCGCAATCCCTAATAAAGTATTTAACCCCTAAACCGCCGCTCATGGACCCCACCGCCATCTACATAAACTAACCCCCTACTGTGAGCCCCTAAAACCGCCACCATTTAACTGATCTATCCCCTAATGTGAACCCCTTACACCACCGCCATCTACCTTATCTATCCCCTAATCTGACCCCTTACACCGCCGCCACCTATATAAAAAATATTAACCCCTAATCTAATCTCCCTATACCGCCGCCAGTTATATTAATATTATTAACCCCTAATCTAATCCCCTAAAATAATTATCTCTATTACCAGCCCTTAAAAGGGCCTTTTGCGGGGCTTTGCCCTAAAGTAAACAGCTCTTTTGCCCTATAACCTGCCCTCCCTACACCGCCGCCACCTATATTAATAGTATTAACCCCTAATGTAAGCCCCTTACACCGCTGCCATCTATATTAAAATTATTAACCCCTAATTTAATCTACCTACCCCGCCGCCAGCTATAGTATCTATATTAACCCTAAGTATATTATAGTTAATATAGTTATTACATTATATATATTAACTATATTAACCCTAATTATATTAGGGTTAATATAGTTAATATAGTTACTATAGTATTTATATAAACTATATTAACTCTATCTAACCCTAACACTCCTAACTAAATTCTTATTAAATAAATCTAATTCATATTATAAACTAAAATATTCCTATTTAAATCTAAATACTTACCTATAAAATAAACTCTAAGATAGCTACAATGTAATTAATAATTACATTGTAGCTATGTTAGGGTTTATACTTATTTTACAGGTAAATTGTTAATTATTTTAACTAGGTATAATAGCTATTAAATAGTTATGAACTATTTAATAGCTACCTAGTTAAAATAATTACCCAATTACCTGTAAAATAAATCCTAACCTAAGTTACAAATACACCTACACTATCAATAAATTAAATAAACTACAAATATCTATCTAAAAATACAATTAAATAAACTAAACTAAATTACAAAAAAAACAAACACTAAATTGCAAAAAATTAAAAAAAAGATTACAAGATTTTTAAGCTAATTACACCTATTCTAAGCCCCCTAATAAAATAATAAAGCCCCCCAAAATAAAAAAAATTCCCTACCCTATTCTAAATTAAAAAAAGTTCAAAGCTCTTTTACCTTACCAGCCCTTAAAAGGGCCATTAGCGGGCATGCCCCAAAGAAAACTGCTCTTTTGCCTGAAAAAAACCCCACAATACCACCCCCCAACATTACAACCCACCACCCACATACCCCTAATCTAACCCAAACCCCCCTTAAATAAACCTAACACTACCCCCCTGAAGATCTCCCTACCTTATCTTCACCACGCCGGGCCAAAATCCTCATCCGATCCGGGCGATGTCTAACCAAGCGGCAAAGAAGAGGTCTTCATCCCGGCGATGTCTTTATCCAAGCGGCAGCAAAGTCTTCTTCCATCGGGCAAGCATCTTCCATCAAGCGGCATCTTCAATCTTCATTCTTTGCTCCACAGATGCGGAGCATCCATCCCGGCCGACGACTGAACGACGAATGAGGTACCTTTAAATGACGTCATCCAAGATGGCGTCCGTCGAATTCCGATTGGCTGATAGGATTCTATCAGCCAATCGGAATTAAGGTAGAAAAATCTGATTGGCTGATTGAATCAGCCAATCAGATTCAAGTTCAATCCGATTAACTGAACCAATCAGCCAATCAGATTGAGCTCACGTTCTATTGGCTGTTCCGATCAGCCAATAAAATGCGAGCTCAATCTGATTGGCTGATTGGTTCAGCCAATCGGATTGAACTTGAATCTGATTGGCTGATTTAATCAGCCAATCAGATTTTTCTACCTTAATTCCGATTGGCTGATAGAATCCTATCAGCCAATCAGAATTCGACGGACACCATCTTGGATGACGTCATTTAAAGGTACCTCATTCGTCGTTCAGTCGTCGGCCGGGATGGATGCTCTGCATCTGTGGAGCAAAGAATGAAGATTGAAGATGCCGCTTGATGGAAGATGCTGCCCGATGGAAGAAGACTTTGCTGCCGCTTGGATAAAGACATCGCCGGGATGAAGACCTCTTCTTTGCCGATTGGATAGACATCACCCGGATCGGATGAGGAGTTCGGCGTGGCGTGGTGAAGATAAGGTAGGGAGATCTTCAGGGGGGTAGTGTTAGGTTTATTTAAGGGGGGTTTGGGTTAGATTAGGGGTATGTGGGTGGTGGGTTGTAATGTTGGGGGGTGGTATTGTGGGTTTTTTTCAGGCAAAAGAGCAGTTTTCTTTGGGGCATGCCCCCACAAAAGGCCCTTTTAAGGGCTAGTAAGGTAAAAGAGCTTTGAACTTTTTTTGTAATTTAGAATAGGGTAGGGAATTTTTTTATTTTGGGGGGCTTTATTATTTTATTAGGGGGCTTAGAATAGGTGTAATTAGCTTAAAAATCTTGTAATCTTTTTTTTATTTTTTGTAATTTAGTGTTTTTTTTTTGTAGTTTAGTTTATTTAATTGCATTTTTAGATAGATATTTGTAGTTTATTTAATTTATTGATAGTGTAGGTGTATTTTTAACTTAGGTTAGGATTTATTTTACAGGTAATTGGGTAATTATTTTAACTAGGTAGCTATTAAATAGCTATTATACCTAGTTAAAATAATTCACAATTTACCTGTAAAATAAATATAAACCCTAACATAGCTACAATGTAATTATTAATTATATTGTAGCTATCTTAGGGTTTATTATATAGGTAATTATTTAGATTTAAATAGGAATATTTTAATTAATAATATTAATATTAGATTTATTTTAATAAGAGTTTAGTTAGGATGTTAGAGTTAGATAGGGTTATTATACTTTATATATATATATATATATATATATATATATATATATATATATATATATATATATATATAATATAATATAATAACGATATTAACTATATTAACTCTAATATAATTAGGGTTAATATAGTTAATATATATAATATAATAACTATATTAACTATATTAACCCTAATATAATTAGGGTTAATATAGTTAATATAGCTGGCGGCGGTGTAGGGGGATTAGATTAGGGGTTAATACATTTATTATAGGTGGCTGCGGTGTAGGGGGATGTAGATTAGGGGTTAATGTGTTTAATATAGGTGGCGGCGGTGTAGGGGGATTAGATTAGGGGTTAATACATTTATTATAGGTGGCCGCGGTGTAGGGGGATGTAGATTGTAGGCAAAAGAGCAGTTTACTTTGTGACAAAGCCCCGCCAAAAGCCCTTTTAAGGGCTGGCAAAAAAACTGAATTCTTTGGGGCATGCCCCGCAAAAAGCCCTTTTAAGGGCTGGCAAAAGAGCTGTTACTTTGGGGCAATGCCACGCAAAAAGCCCTTTTTCGGGCTATTTGTAGGGTTAGACTTAGGTTTAGTGGTAGGGATAGTTTAGTATTTTAGGGGTTAAATAATTTAATATAGATGGCGGCGGGGTAGGGGGATTAGATTAGGGGTTAATAATTTTAAAATAGATAGCGGCGGAGTAGGGGCTCACTTTAGGGGGTAGGTAAGGTAGATGGCGGCAGTGTTAGGGGCTCACTTTAGGGGGTTATAGATTTAATATAGCTGGCGGCGGTTTAGGGGTTAATAACTTTATTAGGTTGCGGCGGGGTTTGGGAGCGGCGGTTTAGGGGTTAATACATATTTTATTGTTAGGATAGAGAGGGGGGATAGCGGATAGAGGGTTAGACGTGTCGGGCTATGTTAGGGAGGCGTGTTAGACAGTGCGGGTGATTTAGACTTTAGTCAGGTTTTGTAGGCGCCGGCAGTTTCTAACATGGCACAAGTCACTTGCGACACCAGAAATTTGTACTTGCGCAGATTTCTGGACATCGCTGGTTTATCCGACTTACGGCACGTTAGCATCTGACGGCGCCGTATATGGGATAGCTCGAGTTGCGAGCTGAAACTGCGTGCGACGTGGGTTCCCTCGCTTGTGCCGCAAACTACGCCGTTTATCGGATCGCGCCCCAGATGAGCAACTCCTTACAATCTCATTATGAGTGTCAGCCACTAGATGGCATACTTCATCTCATGAGATTTGCTTTAAATAGCTGAGTGGGATCTGAATCAACAGGCCAAAGTAAGAGGGCAGAGCCCGAATGATTGTCACCTGTGTGTGTGACGTCAGAGACCAGACTGAGCTGATGCAAGTGGGACCTTTGAAACCGTTGCTTCTGTGATGCCTTGTATGTGAAGCGGTGTCTCTTACAACTGAAGGGTATTACTTGTAGTCTGGATGGCATACCGTGCTGGTGAGGAGGATCATTTGTGCATAAACTCCCGAAGGATTGGGTGAGATCGCTCATAGAGTTGGTTTCTTTCTCTCTAGCCTTTTGTGGCTGCATACTTACTGGCGGACTGTTGTCCTTAAGTGCCGATATTACTCCTTACACCTTGCATGTGAAATTTATCCTGAGGACATCGGTACTTACATTTACCCTATGTTTCTAACAAGGCAATCCTTCTGCATGAACTGCTTAATCAATCTGCTAAAAATCTCTGCATTTTTAACCACTGCATCTGTATTCAAGTTTACAGTTTACCTATACTCTGAAGGCGCATGTTGTCTAAGGGGTCTATTAATGTAGGTGTGGACAGACATGATCTGCTATAGCGAATCATGTCCGCCGCACATCGATAAATGCCAACAGCATACGCTGTCGTCATTTATCATTGCACCAACAGTTCTGGGGAATTGGTCGCTAGCAGGCATCCTATTTGATCGGGTTGATTTCCGGTGATGTCTGTCCACCTCCTCAGAGTAGGCAGACAGGTTATGGAGCAGCAGTCTTTAGACAGCTGCTTCATAACTTGTGTTTCCAGCGAGCCTGTATTCGATCGGGCTGAATACTGTCTGCCACCTCGCAGGTGGCGGACGAGTTAAGGAGCAGCGGTCTTCTGCTTCGGTTGGAACTGAAGCGGAGAGGGTTGGAAGCAGCATCCGCTGCTTCATAAATAGACCACTAAAACTGGACTCTCTAGATAAGGGCTTTGCTCATTTTATGTCATGGACTGACGTCTATAAAAGTTTTATATGATTGGGGATGCCCAGTGATACTGTTTTTTACTGTGTTTTTGCATCCTTGCAGAATTGTGCATCATTATATGTATTTTTACCACTGTATATTAAATAAGTAATTTTTTTCACTTCAGCATACATATGACTAAATATGACCTTTATTTGCATATTGACTCCTTGTTAGTGCGGGGACCTTAATATTTAGTTTCATTATTATCTTGAGGTGTCTTTTCTGGACTACACCTTGGTCCCGGGCATTATCACCTCTGTTTCATACATTTTACTTTTCAATTGGACCCTTTACCTTAGTGTTTATCCATAATTTTGTATATATAAGCATATATATTTACAGGGAACACACAGTTCCCATAGAACGCAATGTAAAGGTACTTTTTAGTGATTTTTTTTTCATTCTAACTCCCCACAGCCGCCAACTTTAGCGACCCAAAACTGCCTAGTGCAGTTATTTATTTATTTTAAATTAAAAATGCAACTATTTTTTATTAAAAAAAAAAACAAAAAAAACCACTAGACTCTGTATTTGGGTGGAAATTGGTGCACATTTAAAAAATTAATTAGAGGTCTGACCTCTGGTTAATTTTTTAAGCACAAATTAATATTGCGAGCTCGCGAGCCACTTGTAATGGCTGGTTATTAATTGCGCGCCCGCAAACAGGCAAATTTGCCTGTTGGAGGACGTGCGATAAATTAGAGCTCCACTTGTATTCTAGGCCTTAATGCCTTAAGCAATTAGCCAATAGAACAGGCTGCTTATTTGTGTCATCTATCACTTTACTTATTTAACATGATGTAGTCAACTATTGTACTGAGCAGGTCACTATTGAGTGGAAACAAATATACAAACATATCCAATACCAAAAGTCCGTCTAATTTATATCTTAGCCTGTCTGATTTAGGTCCGTATGTTAGTCTGAAGGGACTGGATAGCATTCCTTTCATGTATGATTACAATGGCAAAGATTTGCTGCTCTCAGGCTACCTATTATACTACCCTTATCTATTCCTATTTTCTTTTTATTTCTTCCCCAGTAGGAATATTTCTTTTATTAGCTCCTAGCGCTTATAAACATTTAGATGCAAAACGCAGGCGAATAACCTAGCCCAAGTATTGACTTATTTTGTTGCGGTTTTGATTTGGATTTTAGTCATATGATCATTGTCTGTTTTGTTTATACTTTGTTATAAGAGTAAATTAGAAGCTTGGATACTTTTTGTTTAAGACGGGAATCTTATGCAATTTATTATCCCATGTATTATGTACAGAATATATTCCCATTCTGATAATGTTGTAATTTGTGTCTTATTTTCTTTTGTACAGATATCTTTACTTTGTCAAACTTATGCACTTGATGGTGACTTTGATATGTACTGATATTGTATTTTTCTCAATAAAAAGAATTTGAGGAAAAAAATGCATACAGAGCGTGGCAATATTTATTATATATCATCTTACATTTACTTTCAGAACATCTATAATATTTATTTACATTAATTATTAATATTTTTAGCTATTTTATATTTAATACATAAATAACGCACCTTAATATACGTCAAGTTGGGTTAGTACACAGTAAGAATTAGTGTAATTCTGTTGGGTTTATTTGTGCATATAAACACGACAGAAGTACACTAATTCTTCACTTGTGCTAGTTCAACATGAAATATATTAACCCCTTTCTATAGAGCTTGTTTTTTTCAATGGTGTGACCAGGCTTTTTAAGGAGGCATACAAGAAGAAGGGAGGGTATAATAGCATGGACATTAAAATGTGAAATGTTAATAACTCCTGTCGGGTATGGCCCTGTGGGTTTAATACGATGTTGGGATAGTGCATGTTAGTTATTTTTTTTAAAAGCACACTCCATTGAATTCCATTAAAGTCTATGGGGAGAATAATTTAGTGTGGTCACAGTATCCAAAGTCCTTTAGTTAGCGTGTGTCAGGATTCGCTCTCATGCTATCATTAACTCAGATTTTCAGAAGGAAAATAAGGCATTGGCCTCCAAATCATCTTTGGATCATTTCATAAATAGGGAATAGACCTAAAGGGCAATCATGTTGTGGACAGCACTAATATGGCAATATGTGCTGCCTTATAGGGACTTAAGTCACATTTTTTCTTCTGCGATTCAGACAGAGCATACAAAAAAAAATCCAATTTACTTCTATTATCAAATTTGCTTTATTCCCCTGGTATTGCTTGTTGAAGAGATACCTAGGTAGGTAGCATGCACATGTCTAGAGTTCTACATGGCAGGAAAAAGTGCTTGTATCTAGTGCTCTTCCAAATGTATAACATTCTTACAGTCACGTGTACACTCCTGATCTTACTTCCCTGTTTTGTTTGCTCTATCTGAATCATTAAAAAAATAGTTTTTATGTCACTTTGTTTTGTCATAAGGTACATGTCATCATGAAGATAGTTTATTTAAAATAACGTTTAGATTAACCCTCAAAATAATACCTTATACCTTGGGATAATTGGAAATACATTTTGCTGTTTAGCATTTATTGGCTGTTGGCATGACTTTATTAGTGTTAAAGTTATTGCACATGCTCAGTTCATATGTTAAAATAACTATTATCATTTATTTTTTTTATAGTGGAAAATATATTTGAAATCATAATTTGAACCAATAAAGGGGCAGATTACAAATGGAGTGCTAATTAACAATCCTGCTCGAGTGTTAATTGCGCTAGAAGTAACCCTTTTGCGCTTGTCGGGTTGCGCAAAAAGCCAAATTAGGGATAGGCGAATGTTTTGCAACATTAGAAAAATGAAACAAATTTTAACATGTTTGATCGTTAATATTGAAGGTTTGCACAACATTCAAACATTCACTCCATGTAATAGATTTTTTAATGCTTTCTTTAAAAGTAATATTTGATTCAAATTTTTCGAATAATTTGATTTGAATTATGCAATATTCGAATTCAAAAAATTTGAATCTATATATTTGTAATAGTATTTTTAATTCTCGTTTTAAATGTAATATTCAAATTATGCAATATGTACTTTTAAAAAAATCTGTAGACAGCAGTGAGGGCTTGTCCATAGATAGTTTTATGCAATTCTGACTTCATTTTCTTTTCCTTCTTCTATAATTAATATTAAGAGCATCTCCATCTAGTGGCTTTAATGGTTCAGTGCAGGCAGGGCTGGTAGGCATTTAGCCCCATGAGTGTCCTATACATATTATTGTAAAAAAATGGCTGTCTTAAAGCAGCAATTACTATACTTGGTGTGGCTGCTCTAACTGTAGCCCTCCCTCATCCTGTAATGTTCACTATCCTGAAACTTGTTTATGTCACTTTCTGATTCAGGTAGGGTGAGAAATTCAGCTACAGGAAGAGATACCTTTTCAGTTCCTAGCATTAGGATCTGTCACAATCCCTATATATTTTTAGATACAATGTAATGCTCCTCCAGTTATCTGTCATAGAGCCTGCAGAATACATGCAAGAAACTGTCCATCTACAAGAAGATTTAGTGCTGTCTGACAGTGCAGAGAAGGCATTCAATAATAAAAAGAGATATGAGTTAGGGATGTATATAGCATACTTGCAAATGGAGGGTTGCTGTTTCTCTATGTTTAGCTTATCAATAGTAACTTATGGCATTCTAAAACTAAGGGTTAGTTTCACCTCTTCTTAAAGGGACAGTCTAGTCAAAATTAAACTTTCATTATTCAGATATGACTTGTAATTTTCATCAACTTTCCAATTAACTTTTAGCATCAAATTTGCTTTGTTCTCTTGGTATTCTTAGCTAAAACTAACCCTAGGTAGGCTCATATGCTAATTTCTAAGCCCTTGAGGGCTGCCTCTTATCACATGCTTTTTAAATTGCTTTTGACAACAATAGACTGAAAGGACATGTGGGCCATATAGATAACACTTTAACGCATGGGGAGTTATTTAAGATTTAGCACAACACAATACTAAATGCAAGTTAATAGATAATAAATAGTCACAGTCATGTGATCAGGGGGCTGGAAGAAGGTTCTTAGATACAAGGTAATCACAGAGGTAAAAAGTGTATTAATATAACTGTGTTGGTTATGCAAAACAGGGGAATGGGTAATAAAGGGATTATGTAAACAATATTATTAAAAACAATAACAATTCTAATGTAGGTTTATTTTTTTTCACAAGCTACTAGATATTTATTTTATATAAACTATATGTTATAATATGTTACTTAACAGAAAAAGGGTTGTTGCCGTTTTGGTCCCACATAGAATGTTCCTTTAGTACACCTTGCAAGAAAAAAAGTGCTTTCATTTCTGTACTGCACAATGGGGTCTTTCTAATCTATTTTATTTAAAAAACAAAACAAAAGCACACATGGGTCCCTGTTTCATATGAGGCTACCCTTGATGACAATTTAATAAGGTGATCACAACATTTACTAAAATCTAGGCAAGAATTATACTTTTTTTTTTTTTTTACAGTTTTTGCAGATTCTATCTCACATGCCATGTATTATAAATTTAATAATGGCATATTGTGAATATGTTGGGCCTGCTGAAAAAAAGCAATATATAATTTGTGTGGGTCACTGAAATTTCACTTACAATAGGGTTTAAATGTTGGTAGCAAAAAAAAAAAAAAAAAGCTCAAAATAGTCTTAGTACTGGGGTATAAAAAGGCTTTGCAGTGAAAGGGTTAAGCTATAAATAAATGGTACCCAAACCCAATTCTATTTAGACTTGTCCAAACCATGATCAAAGAAAATAAATAACTTGTTGTATAACTCCTATGCTAGAATAGTGTAGTTTAAAAGCTTTGGGCCCCATGTACTAGTGGCCATGTGAACAAGTTTTCAACTTGAGAACCTGCCCAAAAGGGCTCATATGTATTGTATTGAATGGGCAGAGGAAACTGTACATCTGCTTTTCAGATGTATCATTACACACTCGATTGAGAAGGGTTTGTCAATCACCTTGAGCGAGTGTGTTCAGGGTAATTTCAATACACCCCCACTCCCCGCGAGGTGGCCGAGAATGTAAGAAGCAGCAGTCTAGTGACCTCTGCTTCTTACATTGCCAGAAACAGGCTTGCATGTGCGAGATTGCCTCACAAGGTCTCAAAAGCAGCTTACGCTGTTTAGTACATTGAGCTTTTGGAGGGCTCTAATGGTCTATTTGGGAAATAATAACTTTACTCTAGAAAATAAAAATGAATGTGGATTGACCATCTGTTCTGCACATTACAGGAAGCTGTCTTTGTTATCATTGAGCTGCCAGAGTATTTAAGGCAATCTTGCTAAAGAGGAATGCTCCCCAAAGAAGTTGATGGAGAGTGCAAATTGAAAAACCTAACAACTATACTCATGCACTAACCTGACAGGAGTTATGAAAATGTCACATTTCAATGTTCTTCACATACAGAACAATGTAATTGTTAGCACACTTATAACAAGTTCAAAGTAAAATGAGCGAAAGCCGACACACGCTAACTTTAGGACTTCGGATATTGTGACCACGCTAACTTCTTATCCCCATAGACTTTAATAGAGAGTGCAAATTGGAAAAAAAATTGACAGTTAGTGCTTATGTGCTAATCTGACATTGTGTTCAGCCTACATCGCTGACCCGAACTTAGTTATTAATATTTTGCATTCCAATGTTCCTCACACAGAAGAAAATGTTCTATTTATTTGTTCTATTTATTTTTAAATATTAATTTCTGTATATATCTGATGTATTAAATATACTGTATATATGCTCAAAGAAGAAAAACTTCACAGACTGCAGGGGCTCTAGAAAGGAGAAATCGGAAAAAGTTCCTTGTGAAAAAGTTAAGGATGCGCTAGCTCGGTAGAAGAATTTTGAATTTTAACAGGGCAAAACGCTTGTACTCCAAGCAGGAGGCAGCATGTATATATATTGTTGATTATCATCAGTGAATACATTTATTAACATGAGACAGCTAGCTCCAACTAGATGTCCCGTTTAGGAAGCAGGATCTACACCAATATTGATTAATATACTGTTGATTATCATCAGTAAGTAAATTTATTAACATGAGACACCTAGCTCTAACTAGATGTCTCATTTAAGAAGCAGGATTTACACCAATATCACTTTTACACATTTTATTCCACATAGAATATTTTTATAGCTAACAGCCTGCTAGCTCACACTCCCTAGATATACTTGCAATTTTTCAATAACTTTTTTAAAAAAACAAATCCGGTACTACTGTGTTTCCCCTTATAATCGTGGGCTCTAATAAAATGAACATATTTATTAGAAAGATCTATTTGTGAGAATTTTGAAATCTGTTATATTTTTGTATTTTATAATATATTCGAGCCAATTCAATTGGTTCTATATTCTCAGTGATATATTAACAAAATAATATTTTTATATATTTTAAAACGATGTGCAAAGATAGCAAGTCTATTTTTCACATCAGTATGGATCATAGCAGTGTAGTGTGTTAAAAAACTCCATTATTGTTGATAGCATATATTGATTGGTAATATCTATACGCAGATGGGATTGTGTGAAACTAACTTCAAGATAGTATTTAAGGATATAGTGTGCGACACCTGTTAAAATATCTATGTAATGATCTCTATACTTCTTGTTGTTTGAATATGCCGGTGGGTTTTCCATTGGTTCCTAAATTAGTGACAACTGTAACATATATCAGCCTAATGTCACTATCCCTTTAAGACTTCCTTCTCTGACTGCTGCATTTGGGCAGTATTCACATTCAGCTTGCTTGCCTGCCTGATTAATCATTCATGCACCTGATTACCTCAGCCTCTTTTTAAGCCTTCTCAGGTCTAATGTGCTTTGCATTAACATTGAAGTGTGATCCTGAACAACAGAGGCTTGTGTCAGTTTCCTGCTTGAACTTACCAACTATTCCAAGATACAGCAATTTCTTTTACCTATGCTAAATATCATCAAACCACAAGTATCAAAAATATCTCCATTCTCTTTCCTGGACACAGCTACTTAACAATCTCTGAACTTTATTATAAATCAACTATGCTTTTGCTTACCATCACTCTCTAATTACAATAACATCATCTTACTCAGAACTTTATAACTATTTCTGTGCTTCTAGTTGTCATTGCTGAAATAACCTGCAACAAACCTAGTTTGATCAAACAGTAATTAATGCCTGAGACTTGTAACTTGTCTACCACTTGTGCTGCTCTGATTATACTGATATACAGCTTTACATAATATAATGAACTGTGAACCTGCAACAAACCTTGGTTTGCATATACATGCACAAAACAGTAATTAATGCCTAAGACTTAAAACTTGTCTCATTTGTGTTAGTCTGCTTATACTGATATACAGCTCTACATAATATTATGAACTGTGAACCTGCAACAAACCTTGGTTTGCATATATATGCACAAAACAGTAATTAATGCCTAAGACTTGCAACCTGTTTATCACTTGTGGTGCTGTGTTTAACCCTGACATACAACCTTATAAAACATTATGTACTGTGAACCTACAACAAACCTTAGTTTGCATCTAAGTATCAATCTTCTACCCGTTTACTTTGGAGCCTGAACATTGCTATATATTTCTCTCATTGAATCCTGCAGCTACTCCTGTTAACTAATTATAACTCACAGTGAAGCCAGAATATATTGTAAACAAATATTGCACCCTCCATTAATTCTTCAATAACTTCTAGCAACTATGAATCACAGAATATCATCTATCCACGTCCAGGATACTCTTCCCCGGGTCAGGGGTCGGTGTCTTCAAATCCCTACCACTGCCCCGAGGGTCTGTTTCCTGAGCGCATGTACACCGGATCATGACAACAACTTCCATTTTTATTGACCGCAAGTGTATATAATGTTACCTTTTGTAAATGTTTCATATTCGCTTTTAATTACCTGAAGAAACAACCAGTATATTGAATGAGAAACGCGTTATTACAATAAAGCATTTAATATATTTTAATATTGGAAGTTGTCCTTCACTTTTTACTGCTTCACCGTTTTGAAACAGAATATTTCAATCATCATTAACAGCTGTGCAGCTCCTGTTTGCAGCGGAGAACAGCATCGGCGAGACTGGCTTCAGTGTACTAGCCACTGTATGAGTGCTAGTCTGCTCTTTTGCATCGGTCATTGTACGGTGCATATACATCTGGTAAGTGCATATATATTACCGTTGTTTCCTCTCACTTTATGTAGACAAACTACACTTTAAGGCGCCCTCTTTTTATCTTGTAATCCACTAATGATTACAACTTAAGCATAACAGCTGAGTTATTTTACACGTATTGCAAGAGCGGATAAATTGAGTTTACATCACATTTATAGTAGAATGTCACAACATTTGAGGTACCATATCATATGAAAAATGAATAAAATAACCCATAACATAAATTATATTGCTTTACATACATCCAAGAGGCAAACACGAATGATAATGATACAAATGTGTTGAATAATACAAAGATTTTTTTTTTTATCTCAGGTAGTTTTCTACAGGAGATACATCGATGACATATTTTTAATATGGAGGGGGAACCAAGACAGTCTACAACAGTGGTTCCAACAATACAATAATACTGAAACAACAGTAGGGTTTAAAATGACACATAGTGCCAATGCAGTACAATTCTTGGACTTGATGATTAGCAAAAATAATGACAGATTAGAAACTACACTTTACACAAAACCCACAGATCGTAACCTGCTGCTAAGAGCTGCTAGTTGTTATAACCCATCATTAAGCAAGGGGATAGTTCAATTTTAACTCATTAGAACTATCAGAAACAATTCTAAAACTGAGAAGGGGGTCAAACAACTATATGAGATGAGGAATAAATTCATACAACAGGGTTACAAGAAACAGATGAGTGATAGTCATTGAGCAATTCAAAGACTTGACACAGGATGTACTACTAATGGTACAAACAAATAAAAGCAAGGAGGACAATATCATCATGATCACTACCTTTGCCACCAACCTGGCTAAACTGGGACAATTAGTCAGGGAATACTGGCATATTTTGGCATCCAAGCCTAAATTACATTTTGCACGACAAGTCACCCCTATGGTAGGTTACAAGAGGAACATCCAATCTATGAGATCTTCTTGTTCAAACTGATCCTATTAACCCTCGGTCTACTGTTTTCTTTTTTTGTACCACCTTGCACAGCCAGGGTTCAATGGGTCCTGTACTATAGTTTGGTACATATAATGAATAATTGTTGCATCAAGTTTTAGTATAATTATTTTTATTGTGAAAGAGGGTAATTATGAATTTTGATTATGATTTTAGCTAGTAAAATATTAAATAACCATGAAATATTAAGAAATGCTTACTCATTTGGTGATAATAAGTGTATTCTCCATATTTTGAGCACTGTGAAGAGTATTTCATCTTATATTATTTTGTACATAAATTCACAGATAACGATAAAAATGATAAAGAAATTGTCAATTGAGAGAAACATGAAATTTTAATTTGATTGTAGGTGTAGGGCATAGGTAGCTAGAAAAGTATGATCAAAAAGTTTCACTGTGCACAGTTCAAACACACCACTTTCAGATGTTCTTGACATTTCTTTTGCACCCACAACACACTGTATGAGTTTTTCTGTCTTTGCTGTTAGGTAGAGGTAGAAAGTTGAGGAACGTCAGGCCCCTCAGATACTCCAGCCAGTGCTTTCCCAAGATGTGTAAGAAAAACCTTTCTTTTGTGTGATTTACCTGCATTCCAGTCTGGTTTTAGTGACATCCAGATAATGTAGGCGTTGATAGCACTTACATCCAACATGTTATAAAATATAACCATTGGCCATCTTCTGGTCATTGGTTTAGTACTGTAAGTATGAACCATCTGATCCAACGTATCGACGCCTCCTTTTGTCTCATTGTATGACTGAATTATCTCTGATTTTTTGTCTTCTTGATTTTGAACAGTAGATTGGGAATGCATAGAGCTCAAAAGGATAACAACTTTGTTTTTCTTGGGACAGTATGATGCAATCATCATGTCTTTCTGGAAACCAGTGTAGAGTAGACATTTCTTTTTTTGTGGTCACAAATTCTTGTGGCAGTTCTTTTTTGTTTTTACGAATTGTTCCAACAACTGTAATTTTCTTTTCCAGGCTTGTGAAGAAGTTATCACAAGTGATGTTTCTTCCAGAATGTAATATTCCTTGAGACAAATCCATTACCACTCACTCCCCCTGATTTACTTCCCTTCCTTGGTCTTGACATTTGCCGGTGTACACCTGCATATCGTATGCATAGGAAGTTCTACTGTCTCATATTGCCCATATTTTTATGCCATATTTCCCTGGCTTTGATGGAATATATTGTTTGAAAGGGCAACAACAATGAAAGGTTACTAGTTGTTCATCAACTGTCATCAACTCTCCGGGAACAAATGCTTCAGAAAGAGTTTTTACCCACAAATCGAAGCATTCTTGAATGGGCTGCAATTTATCAGTAGAACGGTTTTGTCATTTAGCAGCAGCATCATCAAATCTCAGAACTTTGGAAGTGTTCTGAAAGCAAGTTCTGCTCATTGATTTGTTGAATATTTGGCAGCCATGTTCTCTGCTCCATAAATGAGACAATTCTTCATTCTTACCCTTGAAGGCAATGATCAAAATGAGTACAGCAATGAACTTGGAAAATTCATCTGTAGTTAGATTAGACCATTGCGCTCCATATACAGCTGAACATTCTTTATTGGTTCATTTACAGATTGTTTCAACAAAGGGTTTCCGTGAAAAAAGCACAAATGATGATCGATTGTGTCTGTCTGTCTTTTTGCAAAACGGCTGGCACCTGGTGTTTCTCAAATGCCTCGTTCTGATTTGTAGATTGTAGATAGGCACACAATTCCATTTTTCATTCCTATTTTTTGAATAGTAAATAGTTCTATTCGCAAATGAAGATGGCAAATCGGCTTGGGTGGTAGGTGCTGTGACGGTGCTATCATCAGAATCCAAGTTGTCTTCTACAAGGAAGTCATCAATTTTGTTTCTGTCATCCGATGGCTCGTAATCTGATGCATGTTGATCTTCTTCAGAATCTGAGTTCAACAAACTAAATATTTCTTCATTACTGAGGCATTTACGAGCCATGATGAAACTACACCACCAAGTCAGGAAAGTATAACAAATCTTAAAAAGCTAAGAAAGCAAGTCCTAACATGCAGAAACATGTCCTAACTTGCAGGCTGAAAATGACTCAAAGAGTTCAGTACAGTAATCATGTGACTCGATGAGTCATAACGGAGAAATTATTGAAGAGCAACATGGGTCCCATGGACTCTGCCAGTGTACAATGCTATAATTTGAATTTACAGGAAAAGTGTAAATACAAAAAATTAATGCTTTCAGATTGTACTACATGTAATGGAATAATTACTACCAGGAAATGCAGTCATCCACATAATTATAAGACATACATGATACGTCATTCTATTACATGTATGACTACACATGTGATATACATGTTGATTTATCCCTGTGGAAGTATTATGTTGGAAAGACCCAAGGAGCTATACGAGAACGTATGGTGAATAATCAAATGGCGATGCGACAAGCATTTAAACAGGGCCAATTGGGTCCAACCAGTAGCACGGCACTGGATGGAAACGAAACATCCAGTATCATCAGTAAAGATCATACTGATTGATCACATCCCTAGTCCTCCAAGAGGAGGAGACAGGAATAAATTACTGTTTAGAAGAGAAGCGGTCTGTATATAAAAATTGGACACTATTTCTCCTAAAGGACTTAATTCTATGCCTGATTTTGGTTGCCTTATTTTTCTGTAATACTGCAATATATGTTGAGTTGATCAGGGAAGACTAGGACAAGAGAGACAGGACAGGGGCCCCTGAAGGTCAGTGACCTTGGGGTGCCCTTGACCTAGACACAGGTGCTCATAGTATGTGCGGCAAGATGTATCCATACATGTATGGGCATATGTTTGGTTATTCCCCAAAATAAAACCTCAACACGCAGTAGAAAGGTCATAGCAACACAAAGCATAGTCACATATAGTCTAGGAGATGAAGAATACAGTCCTAGGAGTTAACTGCCTATGTCAATATCCAAGAGTACAGTAACAATATAGTATAGGATCAGAAAGATTGTTTGTTTATACAAGTTTTCCACTTATGTATATATGATGTTATACATAGCCTATTGACTGTGATAGAAGATAGAAGCATATATTGGATAGTAATGTACATTTAGGGAGGTGGTTTATTCACAAGATTATATCTCATTCCAGACTAAACATTATGTACTTATACCTTATCATCTCATAGAGGAGACATAACTGAAAAGAGGTGCAGCATATTTAATTTTAATTGCCGTGAGATTGTAGTTTCAGCTTGGTAATGATTTTAACACTGTTTGACACAACTCGGAAGCTAAATAATTCTACTTCCATATTTACATCTAAACCAGATGTGATATGTGATAAACATTGGGCTTCAGCATCACACGAGTATGAATATGATATTATGTATACATATTGGGTAACATTTTGAGTTTACTAAGAAACACATGTTTGTTAGTTTCTGTACGTATTATTTGATTAGGTAAAATTGCAATTAAAAGAGTCTGGCGTGCACCGGAAGTGGAACAGAGTATAACTTCCGGTGACGCAACAACACAACATTATAATTCATAGTACACAAGTGGTTTGAATTTGCTTGCTTATAATATGTTATATCATATATTAAGATGCACACTCTATATTTCTAGTTATATTGGTACATAATGTGTTCCCTTACCCGGAAGTGAGGCAGAGATCCACGTCCGGTTATATGATTTTACATACTGATGTATGTTACAGTCTGGAGACTAGGTTTGGCGCCTTTTGGTCACAGGAAATGTTTTATGAGGTATTCATTTGTTCATTATAAAAGCATTTTATTTGACACTTGTTTTTTGTTCTGAAGAAGGGAATGTTTATATTCCAGAAACGTCTATAAAATTTGACTTTGATCTGATGAAAATCCTGGTTTGCAGCTGATTGTTGGGATTATATATATATATATATATATATATATATATATATATATAAAAATATATAAATATATATATATATACTGTATATATATATATATATATATATATATATATATATATATATATATATATATTAATTCAATAATTGCATTCTCTGGATTTACCGCTCAGGTGAATGCCCAAAAACATCACAGCAGAATAAAGATTGCTGTGCGGTAAATCCAGAGAGTGCAATTATTGAATTAATCTATAATCATCACTTTTGCACCATGGTTATTGATTATTTGGTGAGTGGGAGTGCGCTACCATTTATATGTTCGTATATATTTACATACATGTGTATATATGTATTTTTTTGTGTGTATATATGCTTCTATACAGTATACATATATACACATATGAACATAAATACACATGTATACACACACAGATATATAAATATATATATATATATATATATATATATATATATTAATATATACAGGGAGTGCAAAATTATTAGGCAAGTTGTATTTTTGAGGATTAATTTTATTATTGAACAACAACCATGTTCTCAATGAACCCAAAAAGCTAATTAATATCAAAGCTGAATAGTTTTGGAAGTAGTTTTTAGTTTGTTTTTAGTTATAGCTATTTTAGGGGGATATCTGTGTGTGCAGGTGACTATTACTGTGCATAATTATTAGGCAACTTAACAAAAAACAAATATATACCCATTTCAATTATTTATTTTTACCAGTGAAACCAATATAACATCTCAACATTCACAAATATACATTTCTGACATTCAAAAACAAATCAGTGACCAATATAGCCACCTTTCTTTGCAAGGACACTCAAAAGCCTGCCATCCATGGATTCTGTCAGTGTTTTGATCTGTTCACCATCAACATTGCGTGCAGCAGCAACCACAGCCTCCCAGACACTGTTCAGAGAGGTGTA
Source organism: Bombina bombina (assembly GCF_027579735.1). Taxonomy (NCBI): domain Eukaryota; kingdom Metazoa; phylum Chordata; class Amphibia; order Anura; family Bombinatoridae; genus Bombina; species Bombina bombina. Next base: position 999,266,661 of record NC_069504.1, on the reverse strand, counting down.
CTGTTTTCCCTCCTTGTAAATCTCACATTTGATGATGGACCACAGGTTCTCAATGGGGTTCAGATCAGGTGAACAAGGAGGCCATGTCATTAGATTTTCTTCTTTTATACCCTTTCTTGCCAGCTACGCTGTGGAGTACTTGGACGCGTGTGATGGAGCATTGTCCTGCATGAAAATCATGTTTTTCTTGAAGGATGCAGACTTCTTCCTGTACCACTGCTTGAAGAAGGTGTCTTCCAGAAACTGGCAGTAGGACTGGGAGTTGAGCTTGACTCCATCCTCAACCCGAAAAGGCCCCACAAGCTCATCTTTGATGATACCAGCCCTAACCAGTAATCCACCTAAACCTTGCTGGCGTCTGAGTCGGACTGGAGCTCTCTGCCCTTTACCAATCCAGCCACGGGCCCATCCATCTGGCCCATCAAGACTCACTCTCATTTCATCAGTCCATAAAACCTTAGAAAAATCAGTCTTGAGATATTTCTTGGCCCAGTCTTGAGGTTTCAGCTTGTGTGTCTTGTTCAGTGGTGGTCGTCTTTCAGCCTTTCTTACCTTGGCCATGTCTCTGAGTATTGCACACCTTGTGCTTTTAGGCACTCCAGTGATGTTACAGCTCTGAAATATGGCCAAACTGGTGGCAAGTGGCATCTTGGCAGCTGCACGCTTGACTTTTCTCAGTTCATGGGCAGTTATTTTGCGCCTTGGTTTTTCCACACGCTTCTTGCGACCCTGTTGACTATTTTGAATGAAACGCTTGATTGTTCGATGATCACGCTTCAGAAGCTTTGCAATTTTAAGAGTGCTGCATCCCTCTGCAAGATATCTCACTATTTTTGACTTTTCTGAGCCTGTCAAGTCCTTCTTTTGACCCATTTTGCCAAAGGAAAGGAAGTTGCCTAATAATTATGCACACCTGATATACGCTGTTGATGTCATTAGACCACACCCCTTCTCATTACAGAGATGCACATCACCTAATATGCTTAATTGGTAGTAGGCTTTCGAGCCTATACAGCTTGGAGTAAGACAACATGCATAAAGAGGATGATGTGGTCAAAATACTCATTTGCCTAATAATTCTGCACTCCCTGTGTATATATATATATATATATATACACACACACACACACACACACACACACACACCAAGTGAAATAATAATTGTGTCCTTCAAACTTTGCTTTTGTCAAAAGAATCCTCCATTTGCAGCAATTACAGCTTTGCAGATTTTTGGCATTCTAGTTGTCAATTTGCTGAGGTGCGCTGAAGAGAGTTTCACCCCATGCTTCCTGAAGCTCCTCGCACAAATTGGATTGGCTTGATGGGCACTTTTAACTTACCGTTCGGTCAAGCTGCTCCCCCAACAACTCAGAAGGGTCGAGATCTGGTGACTGACCACTCCACTAAATAGTTATTGCATAGTTTGGAGCTGTGCTTTGGCTAATTTTCCTGTTGTACGAGAACGTTGGCTCCAATCAAGCGCTGTCCAATGGGTAAGACATGGCGTTGCAAAATGGAGTTATAGCATTCCTTCTTTTTGGTTCTTTTAACCCTGTATAAATCTCCCACTTTACCACCACCAAAGTACCCCCAAACCATCACATTGCCTCCACTATGCTTGACAGATAGCATCAAGCACTCCTCCAGCATATTTTCATTTGGTCTGCATCTCATGAGTGTTCTCAGTTGTGATCTGAACACCTCAAACTTAGATTTGTCTTTCCATAACACTTGTTTTCAATATTCCTTTGTCCAGTGTCTGTTTTCTTTTGCCCATCTTAATCTTTTATTTTTATTGGCTAGACTGAGATATGTCTTTTTCCTTGCAACTCTACCTAGAAGTCTAGCTTCCCGGATTCACCACTTCACTGTTGACATTGATACTGGGGTTTTGCAGGTAATATTTAATGAGGGTGCTGGTTGAGGACTTGTGAGGTGTCTGTTCCTCAAACTAGACACTCTGACGTATTTGTGTTTCTTTTTCCATTTTGGTTAGAGCTAGTTTGCGTCCTGTGAAGGGAGTAGTACAGAGCGTTGTACAAGATCTTCAGTTTCTTGGCAATTTCTTGCATGGCATAGCCTTAATTTCTCAGAATAAGAATAGACTGATGAGTTTCAGAAGAAAGTTCTTTATTTCTGGCCATCTTGAGCCTGTAATCAAACCCACAAATGCTGATGCTCCAGATACACAGCTAGTCTAATGAAGGTCAGTTTTATTGCTTCTGTAATCAGCAAAACAGTTTTAACCTGTGCTAACATAATTTCAAAAGGGGATTCTAATGATGAATTAGCCTTTTTTAATTATAAACTTGGATTAGCAAACACAACGTGCGTGCCATGCCAGGTGTATTTCCAAACATATATACACATATAAACACATACATACATATGTACACAACCAAGGCAGAACATACTGCGATGATAGATCTCACTGCAGAAAATGTACAGTTTCTGCAGAAAAAATGTTTTGCCCTCACTTTTAATTTCTGGAGTATCTGTGAATATAGATCACAAAAGAAGGCGCCTCCTAGTGTAATACTGCAAGTGGAACCAGCTATAGCAATAGCAAATAGTGGCCTAGATTTAGAGTTTGGCGGTAGCCGTGAAAACCAGCGTTAGAGGCTCCTAACGCTGGTTTTAGGCTACCGCCGGTATTTGGAGTCACTCAAAATAGGGTCTAACGCTCACTTTCCAGCCGAGACTTTTCCATACCGCAGATCCCCTTACGTAAATTGCGTATCCTATCTTTTCAATGGGATTTTTATAACTCCGGTATTTAGAGTCGTGTCTGAAGTGAGCGTTAGACATCTAAAGACAAAACTCCAGCCGCAGGAAAAAAGTCAGTAGTTAAGAGCTTTCTGGGCTAACGCCGGTTTATAAAGCTCTTAACTACTGTACTCTAAAGTACACTAACACCCATAATCTACCTATGTACCCCTAAACCGAGGTCCCCCCACATCGCCGACACTCGAAAAAAAATTTTTAACCCCTAATCTGCCGACCGCCACCTACGTTATCCTTATGTACCCCTAATCTGCTGCCCCTAACACCGCCGACCCCTATATTATATTTATTAACCCCTAATCTGCCCCCCACAACGTCGCCTCCACCTGCCTACACTTATTAACCCCTAATCTGCCCACCGGACCTGAGCGCTACTATAATAAAGTTATTAACCCCTAATCCGCCTCACTAACCCTATCATAAATAGTATTAACCCCTAATCTGCCCTCCCTAACATCGCCGACACCTAACTTCAATTATTAACCCCTAATCTGCCGACCGAATCTCGCCGCTATTCTAATAAATGTATTAACCCCTAAAGCTAAGTCTAACCCTAATACTAACACCCCCCTAAGTTAAATATAATTTAAATCTAACAAAATTAATTAACTCTTATTAAATAAATTATTCCAATTTAAACCTAAATATTTACCTGTAAAATAAATCCTAATATAGCTACAATATAAATTATAATTATATTATAGCTATTTTAGGATTTATTTTTATTTTACAGGTAACTTTGTATTTATTTTAACCAGGTACAATAGCTATTAAATAGTTAAGAACTATTTAATAGCTAAAATAGTTAAAATAATTACAAATTTACCTGTAAAAGAAATCCTAACCTAAGTTACAAATAAACCTAACACTAGACTATCAATAAATTAATTAAATAAACTACCTACAATTAACCTAACACTACACTATCAATAAATTAATTAAATACAATTGCTACAAATAAATACAATTAAATAAACTAGCTAAAGTACAAAAAATAAAAAAGAACTAAGTTACAAAAAATAAAAAAATATTTACAAACATAAGAAAAATATTACAACAATTTTAAACTAATTACACCTACTCTAAGCCCCCTAATAAAATAACAAAGCCCCCCAAAATAAAAAAATGCCCTACCCTATTCTAAATTACTAAAGTTCAAAGCTCTTTTACCTAACCAGCCCTGAACAGGGCCCTTTGCGGGGCATGCCCCAAGAAATACAGCTCTTTTGCCTGTAAAAAAAAAACATACAATACCCAAGCCCCCCAACATTACAACCCACCACCCACATACCCCTAATCTAACCCAAACCCCCCTTAAATAAACCTAACACTAAGCCCCTGAAGATCATCCTACCTTGTCTTCACCATACCAGGTTCACCGATCGGTCCAGAAGAGCTCCTCTGATGTCCTGATCCAAGCCCAAGCAGGGGGCTGAAGAGGTCCATGATCCGGCTGAAGTCTTCATCCAAGCGGGCCAGAAGAGGTCTTCCATCCGATTGAAGTCTTCATCCAAGCGGCATCCATCCGGAGCGAAGCGGCAGCATCCTGAAGACCTCCACCGCGGAACATCCATCCTGGCCAACGACTGAACGACGAATGACGGTTCCTTTAAATGACGTCATCCAAGATGGCGTCCCTCGAATTCCGATTGGCTGATAGGATTCTATCAGCCAATCGGAATTAAGGTAGGAATATTCTGATTGGCTGATGGAATCAGCCAATCAGAATCAAGTTCAATCCGATTGGCTGATCCGATCAGCCAATCAGATTGAGCTCGCATTCTATTGGCTGTTCCGATCAGCCAATAGAATGCAAGCTCAATCTGATTGGCTGATTGGATCAGCCAATCGGATTGAACTTGATTCTGATTGGCTGATTCCATCAGCCAATCAGAATATTCCTACCTTAATTCCGATTGGCTGATAGAATCCTATCAGCCAATCGGAATTCGAGGGACGCCATCTTGGATGACGTCATTTAAAGGAACCGTCATTCGTCGTTCAGTCCTCGGCCAGGATGGATGTTCCGCGGTGGAGGTCTTCAGGATGCTGCCGCTTCGCTCCGGATGGATGCCGCTTGGATGAAGACTTCAATCGGATGGAAGACCTCTTCTGGCCCGCTTGGATGAAGACTTCAGCCGGATCATGGACCTCTTCAGCCCCCCGCTTGAGCTTGGATGAGGACATCGGAGGAGCTCTTCTGGACTGATCGGTGAACCTGGTATGGTGAAGACAAGGTAGGATGATCTTCAGGGGCTTAGTGTTAGGTTTATTTAAGGGGGGTTTGGGTTAGATTAGGGGTATGTGGGTGGTGGGTTGTAATGTTGGGGGGCTTGGGTATTGTATGTTTTTTTTACAGGCAAAAGAGCTGTATTTCTTGGGGCATGCCCCGCAAAGGGCCCTGTTAAGGGCTGGTAAGGTAAAAGAGCTTTGAACTTTAGTAATTTAGAATAGGGTAGGGCATTTTTTTATTTTGGGGGGCTTTGTTATTTTATTAGGGGGCTTAGAGTAGGTGTAATTAGTTTAAAATTGTTGTAATATTTTTCTTAAGTTTGTAAATATTTTTTTATTTTTTGTAACTTAGTTCTTTTTTATTTTTTGTACTTTAGCTAGTTTATTTAATTGTATTTATTTGTAGCAATTGTATTTAATTAATTTATTGATAGTGTAGTGTTAGGTTAATTGTAGGTAATTGTAGGTAGTTTATTTAATTAATTTATTGATAGTCTAGTGTTAGGTTTATTTGTAACTTAGGTTAGGATTTCTTTTACAGGTAAATTTGTAATTATTTTAACTATTTTAGCTATTAAATAGTTCTTAACTATTTAATAGCTATTGTACCTGGTTAAAATAAATACAAAGTTACCTGTAAAATAAATATAAATCCTAAAATAGCTATAATATACTTATAATTTATATTGTAGCTATATTAGGATTTATTTTACAGGTAAGTATTTAGGTTTAAATTGGAATAATTTATTTAATAAGAGTTAATTAATTTCGTTAGATTTAAATTATATTTAACTTAGGGGGGTGTTAGTATTAGGGTTAGACTTAGCTTTAGGGGTTAATACATTTATTAGAATAGCGGCGAGATTCGGTCGGCAGATTAGGGGTTAATAATTGAAGTTAGGTGTCGGCGATGTTAGGGAGGGCAGATTAGGGGTTAATACTATTTATGATAGGGTTAGTGAGGTGGATTAGGGGTTAATAACTTTATTATAGTAGCGCTCAGGTCCGGTGGGCAGATTAGGGGTTAATAAGTGTAGGCAGGTGGAGGCGACGTTGTGGGGGGCAGATTAGGGGTTAATAAATATAATATAGGGGTCGGCGATGTTAGGGCAGCAGATTAGGGGTACATAGGGATAATGTAAGTAGCAGCGGTTTACGGAGCGGAAGATTAGGGGTTAATAATAATATGCAGGGGTCAGCGATAGCGGGGGCGGCAGATTAGGGGTTAATAAGTGTAAGGTTAGGGGTGTTTAGACTCGGGGTACATGTTAGAGTGTTAAGTGCAGACGTAGGAAGGGTTACCGCATAGCAAACAATGGGGCTGCGTTAGGAGCTGAACGCGGCTTTTTTGCAGGTGTTTGTTTTTTTTTCAGCTCAAACAGCCCCATTGTTTCCTATGGGGGAATCGTGCACGAGCACGTTTTTGAGGCTGGCCGCATCCGTAAGCAACTCTGGTATCGAGAGTTGAAGATGCGTTAAAAATGCTCTACGCTCCTTTTTTGGAGCCTAACGCAGCCTTTATGTGGACTCTCGATACCAGAGGTTTTTTTATGGTGCGGCCAGAAAAAAGCTGGCGTTAGTTTTTTGGGTCGTTACCGACAAAACTCCAAATCTAGGCCAGTGAAAATATACTCACAAGCAAAGCAGCACGAAATGTGCTAAGTGGCGCAAGATGAGATCTTAAAGTTTCCCAGCAAACTGATCCTCAAGAGGATGTAGTGGCCCAGGTGTGCCAATGGATCGGTCCAATAAAGCTCAGGCTTCCATGATATTCAGCAATTTTTTTTATTAAAACCAATATTAAAAGACAATGGGTATGTACATTACCCAAAGTGATTAAAATAATTTAGGCATATTTAGGTATATATGTGTGTATCTCTGTGTTTGTTTGTGTGTGTGTGTGTGTGTATGTATCTGTGTGTATGTAACTGTGTGTGTGTGTGTATGTGTGTATGTATGGGTATATGTGTATGTGTATCTGTGTGTGTATGTATCTGTGTGTATGTTTCTGTGTGTGTGTATGTGTGTTGGTTTTTATGGTTTACGGGGACATTTCACCTGAATACACACAACGCTATGGGAACATTTGGGATTATGAGGACATGACCCGTGTGTGTGTGTGTGTATGTATGGGTATATGTGTATGTGTATCTGTGTGTGTATGTATCTGTGTGTATGTTTCTGTGTATGTGTATTTGTGTATGTATGTGTATGTGTGTATGTATGTGTATATATGTATCTCTGTGTGTGTGTGTGTGTGTGTGTATGTATGTATCTGTATGCGTGTGTATGTGTATCTCTGTTGTGTGTGTGTGTGTGTGTGTGTATGTATCTGTATGCATGTGTATGTGTATCTCTGTTTATGTGTGTGTATTTATCTCTGTGTTTGTGTGTATGTGTGCATGTATTTAGCTGTGTGTGTATCTGTGTGTATGTGTGTGTGTGTGTGTATTTATGTATGTATATGTGTGTGTATCTGTGTATGTATCTGTGTGTGTGTGTATGTATGTATGTATCTCTGTGTGTGTATGTATGTATGTATGTATGTATGTATGTATGTATGTATGTATGTATGTATCTGTGTATATGTGTATGTATCTCTGTGTGTATGTGTGTCAATTTCCTCCCCATTCCTGAACTCCAGTGTGGTACAGGGTAATAGCACATAGCAGAAAAGGTAAGTCAGGGCTTAACAAATGTATTTGAAGTCTAGGAGCCAACCAAAATACTTTTAGGTGCTTTTTCTTTAATAAATGTGTGTGTGTATATGTATGTGTGTGTATGTCTGTGTGCGTATATGTATATGTGTATATTGTGTGTGTGTATGTATGTATGTATGTGTGGGTATGTCTGTGTATGTATGTATGTGTGTGTATATGTGTATGTATATGTGTGTGTGTATATTTATATGTATGTATGTATGTGTGTATATATGTGTGTGTATATTATATTTGTGTGTGTGTGTATATATATATATATATATATATATATATATATATATAATGTGTGTGTGTGCGTAATGAGTCACTGCAGAAAAATTTTAACTAAAAAATTCTGGGATCTACACATATATAGACATATATGTGTGTGTGTGTGTGTGTGTGTGTATATGTATCTGTATGCATGTGTATGTGTATCTCTGTTTATGTGTGTGTATTTATCTCTGTGTTTGTGTGTATGTGTGCATGTATGTAGCTGTGTGTGTATCTGTGTGTATGTGTGTGTGTGTGTGTATTTATGTATGTATATGTGTGTGTATCTGTGTGTGTGTATGTATGTATGTATCTCTGTGTGTGTGTGTGTATGTATGTATGTATGTATCTGTGTGTATGTGTATGTATCTCTGTGTGTATGTGTGTCAATTTCCTCCCCATTCCTGAACTCCAGTGTGGTACAGGGTAATAGCACATAGCAGAAAAGGTAAGTCAGGGCTTAACAAATGTATTTGCAGTCTAGGAGCCAACCAAAATACTTTTAGGTGCTTTTTCTTTAATAAATGTGTGTGTGTATATGTATGTGTGTGTATGTCTGTGTGTGTGTGTGTGTGTATATGTATCTGTATGCATGTGTATGTGTATCTCTGTTTATGTGTGTGTGTATGTATGTATGTGTGGGTATGTCTGTGTATGTATGTATGTGTGTGTATATGTGCATGTATATGTGTGTGTGTATATTTATATGTATGTATGTATGTGTGTATATATGTGTGTGTATATTATATGTGTATATTATATGTGTGTGTAGCCTCATCATATGTATAAGACATACATGCCAGATCTTATACCTTAATGGAGACGACAAGTATTATTACCTTCGTGGTCGCCAATTATTGAAGATTAATTATTAATTTTGGAATACAATATTTATATTAATTGGAATGATAATAATAAAGAATTTGCTTGTGAGAAATTCAGCTCAATATAACAACTTTTATTTAGTCACAGCACCCAAAATCTTAGATCACACGATACAAAATTTGATGCTTCTTTATATGGTAACATTAATATGAGTTACACTAAATACATTACATAAAACACATTGACATAACTGCATACAATTTCTTACATCAAATGCAAACTGACATGAAAACAGCCTTATAGTTCTAAAGTAAGTGCATAATATAATTACCTCTCCTGCCTTCTCTTCTCCTCTTCTCTCTCCCTTCTTTCTCCCTTCTACATCTTATATACCTATAATGACAGGCCCCTTCAGCTAATACTTCCCAAAATGAATAAGGATGGATGCTTTTTATCATTTTGGGTTGGCTAAAAGTGTGATTGGTTCATCATAGCTGAATGTATATTTTTGTTTCTAAAGTAATTTGTATCTCAGCATTTTACCTATCTCTGTATGCTATTTCTGATGGTTGGACAGCTGCTTACATGGCTTCTGACTTCTGGAGGCATATTTAAGAAATGTCTTGCGGACCTGATCCGACAGTGCGGATTAGGTGCACAAGACATTGCTGAATGCAGAGAGCAATACGTTTTCCGCATTTAACATTGCACCAGCAGCTCACAATAGCTGCTGGTGCAACACCGCCCCCTGCTGACTCGTGGCCAATGGGCCACCAGCAGGGGGTGTCAATCAACCCGATCGTACTCGCCTTTGTGACCGCTGCTTCATAACTGCTGTTTCTGGCGAGTCTGAAGACTCACCAGAAACACGGGGCATCAAGCTCCTTTCGGAGCTTGATAGATAGGCCCCTGGACTTTTTAACTAAACTATTTTAACTAAAGGAAATTATTCCTGTATTTCTGTACATGAACAGGTGTGTCCGTGAGAAACTTTCAGCAAGCTGAACATCAAGCAGTCACATCACACACATACATATATATATATATATATATATATAATTTGATCATATTTAGCACATTACTCTTATTGTAACAAGTTGCAGCTGAAATCGAGACTCATCAGACGAGACAAAAATTTTCCAATCTTACAACTAGCTAAACTAATTGTAGAAAGGGTTATAGAACTAAGTGTAGAAGGATTAGCTCCACGATATGTGTATCATGTGAACTCTGCATTAGAAATCACTTTCATTCATACATAGTTAGCTTTATTAGAAAAAATCTCAAATCACAACTGTTTCAATCATACAATAGCTTAGGCTAAATTTAAAAACACATGAACCAGGTTGGTTTAAAGGGCCATAATACCCAAATGTTTAAACACTTGAAAGTGATGCAGTACAGCTGTAAAAAGCTGACTAGAAAATATCACCTAAACATCTCTATGTAAAAAAGAAAGATATTTTCCCTCAAAAGTTCCTCAGTTGCCACATCCCATTGTAAAGGATTTCTAAGCAGCATATTAGTATGTCTGTCCCAGGACAGACGAAGGGATGAGCCTTGTGCACTCTCATGTTATTTCCCTATTCAGTGTAGGGAAGTTTACAATGAAATCTCATGAGATCAAAGTAAAAGAGTTCATGACCTCAGCACTGCTGATGCTGATTGGCTGCTGTTCATTTCTTCATTTTTTTTATTTTATTTTTACCTGCAGCTGGGAGCAGCTGAGTATAACTTTTTACACAGAACTTACTCTGCTGAGCTGAGGAGATTGTGAGGTAAAATATCTTCCTTTTTTACATAGAGATGCTCAGGTGAGATTTTCCTGTCAGCTTTTTACAGTTATACTGCATCAGTTTTAAGTGATTTAGCATATGAGTATTATGTCCCTTTAATTATGCATCCACCGCAAAAATACCTATAAATAGTAACTATCAGCCAACAGTGAAAATAAAAGTAAGTAAGCTAAGCCCTTACAATCCGAGGGCTAGATTGAAATTTATAATTATATTTATTTTTTAGCTGTGAGGCTGAGGTAAGTAATGCTGGTATATCAGTAAGCGAATAGTAGCAAATTACTCATATTGTAACATGTCGCAGCTGAAATCGAGACTCATCAAACGAGACAACAATTTTCCAATCTTCTCTTGTCTAATTTTAGTGAGCCTGTGCAAATTGTAGCCTCAGTTTCCTGTTCTTAGCTGACAGGAGTGGCAACCGATGTGGTCTTCTGCTGCTTTAGCCCATCTGGGCTCGATGTGTTGTACATTCAGAGATGGTATTCTGCATAACTTGGTTGTAACAAGTGGTTATTTGAGTTACTGTTGCCTTTCTATCATCTCAAACCAGTCTGCCCATTCTCCTCTGACCTCTGACATCAGCAAGGCATTTTCGTCCACACAATTGCCACTCACTGGATATTTTCTCTTTTTTGGACCATTCTCTGTAAACCCTAGAGATGGTGGTGCGTGAAAATCCCAGAAGATCAGCAGTTTTTGAAATACTCATACCAGCCCATCTGGCAACAACAACCATGCCATGTTCAAAGTCACTTAAATCCCCTTTCTTCCCCATTCTGATGCTTGGTTTGAACTTCAGCAAGTCGTCTTCCCCACATCTGGATGCCTAAATGCACTGAGTTGCTGCCATGTGATTGGCTGATTAGCAATTTGTGTTACCAAGCAATTGAAGAGGTGTATCTAATAAAGTGGCCGGTGAGTTTATATATATATATATATATATATATATATATATATATATATATATATATATATATATATATATATATATATATACTGTATATATATATATATATATATATATATATATACAGGTAGCCCTCAGTTTATGCCGGGGTTAGGTTCCAGAAGGAATGGTTGTAAATCGAAACCGTTGTAAATTGAAACCCAGTTTATAGTGTAAGTCAAAGGGAAGTGAAGGAGATAGGTTCCAGGCCCCTCTCAAAATTGTCATAAGTAACACCTAATACATTATTTTAAAAGCTTTGAAATGAAGACTTTAAATGCTAGACAGCATTATAAACTTAATAAAATAATCACACAACACAGAATATATAATTAAACTTAAGTTAAATAAACAAAAACTTTTGCTAGACAGCATTATGAACCTAATAAAATAATCACACAACACAGACTTCACTTGCATTTTTCTGCAAACAGTTCTTTCTAAGCATTCCAATCTGGACTGAGTTATAGACAGGAAGACCTTGTGCCTTTGAAAGCTGCTTGATAGCTCAGATCTGGTTAAACTAATTAATTTCAGCTTGCTTGGCTTTGCTGCGACACAAGCGGACAGCTCCACCTACTGGGTATTTTAATAAATGCACTGCTTCTCAATGCTTTTCAATAGCAGTCCCATGACTGAAAACAAGGTTGTTATTCTGAAACGGTGTAAATTAAACCGTTGTAATTTATTGACAAATAAATATGTCTACAATGTTTTTTATTTATATATATGTATATATATATATATATATATATATATATATATATTAACATAAAAAACATTGTAGACATATTTATTTGTTAATGAATACAAAGAACATATTCTTGTATGTGAAGAACATTAGAATTTGAAATATTCATATATTCATTTTGGGTTAGCGCACGTAAGAATATGCAATCGTCTTTTTTCACTCATCGGGTTAGCAATCGAACAAAAACAGTTTATTACAACACGTAATGCGAGTGCAACCTGACAAACATACAAAAAATTACTTCTATCACAATTAACGCTTGAGAGGGAGCATTAATTATCTCTCCACTTGTAATCTGGCCCTTAGTCATTATATCTACCAAAATATATTTTATATGTTATTATTATGACTATTCATTTATTATTATGACTATTCATAAATCATTTCATAATCTATGTCAAAGTAAAAACAAATGATACTAAATTTAAATGAAGAATAATGAGCAATTATGATTGAGAACATAAAACTAGGTGTTAAACAGATTTATTAAAAAAAAAACTTTTCTGTGTTATTAACTTCATTCTTTCATTATTGTATAGATTAAAACAGTCACATAATGCTTTACTAGCAAATTGCTTTATATTTAGAAAAAGTGTGTGGTCAGCCATGTACAAAAAGCCCCATATGAAGAGACTAAATTCTTGGCCCATATGTCAATTTAACACTAAAATACAATATACAATCTTCATGGGATTTCAAGTGCTGCTCCCTTTAATTACTTCTGGCCAAGAGGGATAGAGTTGCTGTGTTTTTAACGGACAAGCTTGCTGTTTTCATTACAGAGATACTATCAACATCTATTCCCTAGTGCAATAACCCAGAGCCAGCTGCAGTGCCTAAGGCGTAGAGATACGCACAAAACGGAGAGACATGAGGTTAGCAGCAGGAGATTTGGGTATGAAAAGCATTGTTGATTTGTTAAAAGAAGCAACAGTGCATATTAAAACCCAGAGCGAAATCATTTGTCTAAACTGAAATTATTCCTTTTAGAATTTTTCTTGTTTTTTTTTATCTTTGAATACACTGGGGCCTATTCATCATATGTCTGTCGGACCTGATCCGACAGTGCGGATCAGGTCCGACAGACATTGCTGAATGCGGAGAGCAATACGCTCTCTGTATTTAGCATTTCACAAGCAGCTCACAACGCAACGCAACGCCGCCCCTGCAGACTCGCGGCCAGCAGGGGGTGTCAATCAACCCGAATGTACTCAATCGGGTTGATTTCCGGCGATTCCTGTCCGCCTCATCAGAGCAGGCGGACAGGGTTATGAAGCAGTGATCTTTAGACCGTTGCTCCATAACTTGTGTTTCTGGCGAGTCTGAAGACTCGCTAGAAACACGGGCCTTCAAGCTCCGTTTGATAGATAGGCCCATAGTCTCTGTATACCAAGAATAGGTTATAAAATTGTTTAACTGTGTACTTATACATACACACTCCAGAACTTTGTATACATTTTGGACACATTAATCTAAATACATATTGAGTTGTGAACTTTATACTAAAAATACTTTTTAACCGCTTGGACATCCTTAAATTAAGGAACCTACTTGTTAAAAGAATGTATTAGGGAATATAACTTAAAACACAATTTTAAAGGGACAGAGTTGTTTTTAAAATCAACTGACCCTAATAAAAATATAGGAGTCAATTATAAACACTCTGCTTTTACTACATCTAACAGTCTAAAATAAAAGAAGTATGCTTTCAATCTATACGAGCAAAACGTGTGAGCCTTAAATACATAATAAGCTGCAGTCCCTGCAAAACACACTTTTGGGGAAGAGGGTCCTGCACAAATCATCTTTAGCACAGAGGAGAAAATAATTTATTTCCAAGCATTTAGGACAGGGTCACCCTTAGCATTTGCGGGCCCTGGGTAAAACAAATTTATGGGGCCCCCACCAGCCTAGCCTAGCTCCCTTATTTGGGTTGAAGGACCAGTCTGGGACCAAAAATAAGCCAGGGCATTTTAATGCAGAGCACCCCCCCCCCCCAATTGTTTTGTAACTATACACCAAATATGACAAGTATAATGCACAAATGTATTTATTTGGATATATCTAGCGCATGCTTAAAGGGTCAGGAAACCCCAAAAGTTTATTTCATGATTTGGATAGAACATACAATTTAAAAAAAAACTTTCCAATTTACCTCTATGATCAAATTGTTATCATTATCTTGTTATCCTTTGCTGAAGGAGTAGCATTGCACTACTAGCAGTTAGCTGAACACATCTAGTTAGCCAATCACAAGAGACGAATGTGTGCAGGCACCAATAAGCAGTTAGCTCCCACTAGTATAGAACATTTGCATACTCTTATTCAACAAGGAATATAAAGAGTACAAAGCACATTTGAAAATAGAAGTGAATTTAAAACTGTTTTAAAATGACATGCTCTGTCTGAATCATCCAAGTTTAATTTTGTCTTTCCTATCCATTTATTAGATGCAAAAGAGATACTATTAATTTGCCAGCAGAGGTTTATGTGAGCTGCGGTCCCACATATTGTTCTGTATTTTGTTGTAGTTTGGAGGGCAGTCAGCAGTGTCCTGTTACATGTGCTGTATATGTGTAAGTGAAAATCAGACAACACACTACACACACCCTTGCTACACAAATACTACACTACACACAAAAACACTACACTATGCACATCATGCACACACAAGTACATTTTTTAGAGTTAACTCCATAGAAAATGAAATGGTACAAAATTACATTAATTTCAGAGTTTAAGTTAAAAAAGCATGAAAATTCCCAAATTAATCCACCTCAACCAATTTAAGATGAGATAACAAGTCACGCAGCAAATCTTTTTTTTTCCCGCTAGCTAAATGCTTTTGCGCTTTTATGGATCTGCTTGTATTACAAGTTGAAAACATATGTTTTTTCGCTAGCGGTAGCCCGAGAAGCACAAACTTCGCTAGCGGAGTTTTGGCATGCGCATGCATGTGTTCCACCATAGACAGCAATAGAGGGAAAAAAAGCTTTTTCCTTTCCTCCTATTGGCTGATTTGAATTTAAAGAATCAAATCAGCCAATAGGAATGCAAGGGTACGCTATATAAAAGGGAGTAACTTGTATTCAATATTCAGTGTTGATCGTCTGAAGAAGAGGAACGATGTCGGCGCGGACACCGGGATGAAGATACAGGATGGACTGTGGCCAGGAAGAAGATGGAAAAAGATGGCTAAATAAGTGCCGTTGGGGTGAAGATGCAGCACCCCCCATCATCATTGATGAGTACCAATTTTTGGGTTTAGACTTAGGTTTTGTTTTATTTTTTGGGGTGTTTTTTTTAGGATAGGGGTTTTTGTTGTTGTTTTTTGGGGCAGAAAAAGCACTGAATGGCTTTTTAAGGGCAATGCCCATTCAAATGCACTTTTTGGGGCAATGGATAGTTTAGTTTTTTTTTTAGTTAGGATTTTTTATTTTGAGGGGGTTGGGGATGGTAATGTTAGGGGATAATTATTTGTTTTTTAGGAAAAAGAGCTGTTTACTTTAGGGCAATGCCCTACAAAAGGCCCTTAGGAGGTAAATCTCCTATTAAATATTAAATATACACCAAGCTTGGAGAAAGACCGGTCACGGTCACGTTTATTAAACATAAACTTATCTTAAGTATGGCTAATATTATTAATATTAGGTAACTCTTTAATAAATAAATAACTTGAACTTGTAACCTTGCAGCGGCTTATAATCACTATCCTAACCCCTACTAACAGACGGTCAAGGCCCCTTTTGTACCTGCAGCATGGCAACCGGTTGCTCACTCTCAATGGCTTCTTCCCTCTTGCAGTCAAATCAGCATCCTGTATTAAATGTACATGCAATTTTCTGTTCAAAATTGATAAATATATATTTTATTTACTTTAGATACAGCGAGACTTTATACATCAATTATCTATAGAAGTGGGTTAGTATCTATTAGAAATAAAAAAAAATGTATTCTTTTATTAGGCCAGTTTATAAAACATAACTGAAAAAAATTACATACACTTCATGCCCATAAAACAGGTGACATGTTTACACAAGAACAATAGATAAATACATAAACCACAAAAAAAATTAGGTGTAGACCACATGTCTTTCAAGAATTTGGCCATAATGAAATTCACAGAGATTACCCTGATTTCAGAGTTTCCCAAACCAATACAGGGTAATTCCTGTTTATCATATCCCTATATCTATTGACACTTAAAAAAAAAACTATCATGCCTATGAACCATACAAATTTTTCTTTTATCCCCCCAAAAACATAAAATAAAGGCAGAACAGTGGGGCAGAGCCAACTGCCGAAGCTAACAGACGTGTTTCATATGAGCTCCTTAAGCTATATTTCATTAAATATGGTTATTTCATAGAGTTCTACTATAAATTGCAACTCTAAAATACAAGACTCTAAGTTATCTACTGGGGCACTGAAGGTAATAAGAAGTTTGCTCTGTAACTATGGTCCTAACGAACAGTTTAATCGGCTGGTGAGCGACCTACTCATATCACCATTCAGCTATCTCTGTCGCTGGTATATAACATCTACCCTTTGGAGCCTGACTAAAGAACGCTGCACTTTACCCGGAGAAACTGGATTATCTAACTAAATACACTATCACAGAGAAAGTAGCGAGCAATGGAGGAATCCTATCATGACATCAAAATGGCGCTGGAAAAATTTGAAGCAGCATATTGCAGCAAAATGGAGGACTTGCTTGTTTCTTTGCACTCAGAGTTTGCCATGCCAATTTGCTCTTCTCCGAGCCCGGAACTTTGTGTGGTGAGTGCTGGTCCGATCAGTGACGTGTGCTCCTCTGAGGAGCCGTTGCCTTGTTCCATAGATTGCCTTCCAGCCTGGTCATGCAATGTGATTTCATGTACGGCTCAGTCTTGGGAGTCACCATATACTAACTTGCCTGCATTACCAGGCTCTATCGGTGGACTTCAGACGGATAAGCCAACGCATAGAGGTGTCCGACTCGTCCTGCAAATAGTAGCTCAAGGAGGTCAGGATAAGACGTGCAGAAGAGCTCAGGCCTGCAATTCTAAGCGTTGCTGTATGTGTACTACGGAGGGGGCGGCCGACCACTCTTTTGAACTCCCTGTTCTGCGCCATGGATTCGCGACTATAGGTCTATACGCAGAGGTACTGAAGCACTGGGGGCATGGCTATTTCTCTGAAGAGGCTTGCTTTGGGCATACAGAACTCTACTGCTTGCTGCCCCAAGATATGTTGTCTTGTAAGACTCTATATGCTCACAGGAACGGGATGAGACCCCTCATTCGTTGTGCTGATAGCTGGTTCGCAGATACTCCTACAGGGATCGGGTAGTAAGTGGCAGTACAGCAGTCTCTCACATCGTATTTTGTGTCTTCACAATGTGAACTGATATAATTTGACCTATGTTTTGAGAGATATGATATTCAGCATGATGATCTGGCGATTTGAAGAACGGGACACTGAGAATAATCAAACTAATTGATAGACGATACTAAGTTATTAAAGGAATATAGAACCTAAACATAGATCCAGCATAATTTTGCTAGACAACAATGAATACTCTGTCGTATTTTGATGATAACATTTAGTTAAATATTCAGGAGTATATGATTTATGGAAACAAGGAATTCACTTTTCACTCTTGCCTTTATTATTATTGTACTAGTAGAATTGTCCTTACTGCATAGATCAGGTTCTAATATTTTCAAATGTTACACTGGCAAGCAGATTAGCTGAGATAAGTGTATGTCTAATGTACAGTCAGAGGTGAATGACTGGAACAGTTATTATGCATTTCATAAGTTATATGCCTGCTATATATGTTCTACATATTAGTTACAATAGCAGAATAGATTATTATTATTATTATTATTATACTTTATTTATAAAGTGCCATCATATTCCGCAGCGCTGTCCATGGATACAGATCATTTAAATAAAACAATAGTATAAAACTTCTAAGACTAAGAGACAGGACAGAATTTACAAACACATACAGGAGGAATCGAGGGCCCTATTCCCATGGGAACTTACAATCTAGAAGGGTAGGAGATTGGGAAACATGAGGTGAGGACTGCAAGAGTGAGAAAGATGTTAATGCAGAGTTAGAGGAGGGAAATGTTGTTAGGTAAAAGGAATATTATTGAGTTGGGTGGTAGGCTTCTCTGAACAGAAAAGTCTTCAGAGAGCATTTAAAGGAAGAAAGATTAGGGCAAAGCCTGACAGCACGAGGGAGAGTGTTCCAGAGGGTAGGTGCTGCACGACAGAAGTCCTGCAGTCTAGCATGAGAGGAGGTGATAGTCGCAGAAGCAAGGAGCAGGTCATTGTTGGATCTTAGTGGGCGGGCTGGAGTATACTTGTCGATTAGAGAGGATAGGTAGAGGGGAGCGGAGTTGGTGAGTGCTTTGTATGCAAGGGTGAGAATTTTGAATTTAATTCTGCTGTGTATGGGGAGCCAATGAAGGGACTCACAGAGAGGTGCAGCAGATACATAGCGGTGGGAAAGGTGGATCAGTCTGGCAGAGGCATTTAGGATGGATTGAAGAGAGGAGAGGTGGGAAAAAGAGGAAAGCCAGTAAGTAGGTTATTGAAGAGAGGAGAGGTGGGAAAGAGGAAAGCCAGTAAGTAGGTTATTGCAGTAGTCAAGTCGGGAAATAACAAGGGAGTGTATTATTTGCTTTGTGGTGTTAGCGCACAGAAAAGGTTGAATCTTGGAAATGTTGCGTAGATGGTTGCGGCAGGATGTAGTAAGCGATTGGATATGGGGGGTGAAGGATAGATTTGAGTCAAGTGTAATTCCGAGGCAGCGGACATGGAGCGATGGGGAAATGGTGATGCTGTCAACAGGGATAGAGAAGTCACAGGTCGGTGTAGAGCTTGAGGGGGGGTAAGAAGGAGCTCAGTCTTGGACATGTTAATCTTTAGGTGGTGAGAGGCCATCCAGGAAGAAATACCAGATAAGCAGTTGCTGACATGAGAAAGGACAGAGGGAGAGAGAGCAGGGGTGGAGAGGTAGATTTGGGTGTCATCAGCATAGAGGTGATATTTGAAGCCATAACTGTTGATAAGTTTACCCAGTGAAGAAGTATAAATGGAGAAGAGTAGAGGACCCAGAACAGATCCTTGAGGTACTCCAACAGACAGAGGCATTAGAGAGGAGGAGTCATTGGCAAATGACACAGAAAAAGACCTGTGAGAAATATAAGAGTGAAACCAGGAAACAACAGTGCCACATAGGCCAAAAGAGCTAAGTCTGGAGGAGGAGGGGGTGGTCAACTGTGTCGAAGGCAGCTGAGAGGTCAAGTAGGATGAGTATGGAGTAGTGGCCTATATTTTTAGCAGAGAGAAGATCGTTCGTAACCTTGGTAATGGCAGTCTCAGTTGAGTGTTTGGGGTGAAATCCGGATTGCAGGGGGTCAAGCAAGGAGTTGGCGGACAGGACGTGGGTTAGGCGATTATAAACTAGTTTTTCAAGGAGTTTTGATGTTAGTGGGAGCAGTAATATTGGGCGGTAGCTTTCAGGAGAATTAGGTCAAGGGAGGGTTTTTTGAGTATGGGAGTGATTATTGCATGTTTGAAAGAAGATGGGAATGAGCCGGTAGAAATAGATAGGTTGAAGATATGGGTAAGAGCAGGAATGAGGGTAGAAATAGGGAGGGTATTAGATGGGAAGGTATAGGGTCGAGTGGGCAGGTAGTGAGGCGTGAGGAAGATAGCAAGGAGGAAACTTCATTCTCAGACAGATGAGGGGGGTGGAGCAGGAGGGTAGAGGAGAGAGTTAAAGGTGGAGAAGAGTCATTTAGGGTTTGAAGAAAGAGTAGATATAAGGGAGGAGAAGTAGGTTTGCTTGTCTAAGTGAAGGGCACAAGTGTATGAATGAAGCATAAACTTATAGTGTATGAAGTCAGGTTCAGAGTAAGTTTTCCTCCAGACACGCTCAGCAGTATGGGAGCATTTTTGCAAATAGCGTGTTTGCTGAGAGTGCCAGGGCTGCAACTGACAGCGTGATGTTTTGCGCAGCTGGGGAGGGGCAAGTGTGTCTAGTGCAGAGAAGAGAGTTTTGTTATAGTGGGATGTTGCGAGATCAGGGCAGGTTATAGTGGAAGTATGAGGGAGGAGATCTTGAATAGTTTTTGAAAATTGGAGCGGATCCACAGCATGCAGATTTCTACAGCTGCGGGGGCGGGATGGAGGATTTGGTTTAGCTGTTGAATTAATATTATAGGTGACCAGGTGATGGTCTGAGATGAGAAAAGGGCGACAGGTGAGGTCAGATATAGAACAGAGGTAGGAAAATACCAGGTCGATGGAGTGTCCATCACAGTGGGTAGGGAATAGGGTGGATTGTGGGAGACCGAAGGAGGATGTAAGTGAAAGAAGTTTAGAGGCAGCAGGGGCAGATGGGTTGTCAATGGGAATGTTGAAGTCCCCAAGGATTATGGTTGGTATATTTGTAGAGAGAAAGTGAGGAAGCCAGGCGGAAAAGTTGTCAAGGAAATGGGAGGTAGGTCCTGGAGGGCAATAGATGACTGCCACTTTGAGAGAGAAGTGGGAGAACAGGCAAATTCAGTGGACTTCAAAGGAAGAGAAGGAAAGAGATGGGATTGATGGTAGGTACTGATAAGTGCAAGAGGGGGAGAGTAGGATCCCAACACCACCGCCACATTTATCACCTGGCCTAGGGGTATGACTAAAGTGAAGACCACCATGTTTGAGAGTAGCAGTGGGAACTGTGTCAGAAGGAGATAGCCAGGTTTTGGTAATTGCTAAAAGGGTGAAAGAATTTGAAATAAACAGGTCATGAATGGTTGTAAGTTTATTGCAGACAGAGCGAGAGTTCCATAGTGCGCAAGTGAAAGGAGTGTGTGCGTATGGGATGCATTTGATGGAGATGAGGTTATGTGTGTTTCTTTTATTAAAGTTACTATAAGGAGTGCGTGATTGGGTAATGGTGAGAATGAGTGTGGGCTCAGGATTTGGAGAGATGTCCCCTGAGGCTTATAGCAGTGGGATGGAAAGTAAGAGTAGGTGAGAATGAGATTTATAGCAGTGGGGGCATTTCTGTGAGGTGGTGCTGTTTAGTGACATAGATTTTAAAATAGAAAGTAGTTCATGAGAGCTAAGGTAAGGAGAGGAAAGGAGAGTGGGGCCAATATAAACTGCCTGTTGTGAAGGGTAAGGTATGAGCATGTGAGCATGCCTCTGGAGTAGGCATGAGGCTGTTAAAAGGAAAAGCAGTTCTGAAATCATAGCAGAATTTCAAGTGCAATTTTTTTTGTTTTAAATAGAAAATATTTAACTTGCCTCAAATCTTCTTCAAATCTTGTTCAATTCTTGACTAATTCTAGCACTGCCACTTAAATATGTAACTTAGAGAGATGGCAGCTTAGAGATGGTGTTCTCTGCAAATGCTTTCCCTAAAGCTGATCTTAAATATATTGGGCTTCTAAAGACAGCTGCGTTAGACCAATTAACTAAATGGAGACAGGCAGATGAGTAACACACAGGTGAGACAATTAAGAACTAAACTAGATCAAAGGGATAGATGCACATAAATCAAAATTGGGTGGGGATTAGTCAATTAATTAAGCTAAGTTACAAAAATTAGGAAATGCAAATGCTGGGGACAGGATGTGATCAGATACAGGCATAGAAGGAAGTTTAGATGGGGGACATACCATAGGATGCTATAAAGCAGTGTTAAAAAAGGTCCAGGAAAAAACAGCATTTTGGATAGGGGACATACCATAGGATGTTATAAAGCAGTGTTAAAAAAGGTCTAGGAAAAAATAGATGCTCTGTATATAGGTATGTGCCTATCTGTATACTATTCACTATGCGTTATTGCTATATATATTTTATCAGCTACTATATCTTTCAAAGGCTTCGTTATTTACTTCATCTATGCTATTTCCATTTAGGACTAACATCACAAAACTGTCTTTATTTTAAAGCCCATATAGATATGTTATATAATAAAGTTATGTAGTATAGTGCCTCATACCCTACCTTTTGCAGTTTAGCGGAGATTTGTTTCATATTACATTGCATTGAGCCTTATTTTCCCCTCCGCTGTATATGTTGGAACATTGATCCTCCTTTTTTCCCTAGCCGGCAGGGGTAGGAGGGTTGTTGTTTTGGACAGGGAAGGTAGCTTTTGGTTTTGACCGACTGCCAGTTTGAGGCACTAATTTTTGTGACATACATATGATAGAGTGTCTTGATGCCTTAATTTTTAATCTGTTAGTGACATAGTTTTTCCTTGCCTCTATTGCTTCTATACTTGAGGGGTCAAATTCCTGAGACTATATGATTGTGGAAAATTGATATATCCTATTGTCATATTGCTCTCTTTCCCTATGTCCAGATCTTTTTTTTTTTTTTTTTTTTTAAGTTTCAAAAGTTTATTGACCCTATGTCCAGATCTTTATTTGAATATATGTCCTACCTGCATACACTAAAACATGAGCTTGTTTTTTAATGTTTTGATATAATTTGAACCCCTCCCCCCATCTCCCTTATTTTAAGGTTAAGTGGTGCTTACCCGCTGTTATATTACATAAGATCCCATATCATAATCATAAGCTAGGGTTCATAGTTGGATCCACCCTGAGATATTATGTATTAATAGTCCTGAGAAGGACATACATTGGACTAAGTGTATCAGTGTTACCTAAAGAAATTGGCCCAAAAGTGGCCAGCTCATTAGTCTCACAAAAGCTATCTAGAAAATGGAAAAAATAGAGGTTTCAGATGCTCACATTCTAGTATTTTTTTAGTATATTTTTCTTTATGAAATATATCAATGTAATATGCTTTATGAAAAAGTTGTTGTATATGTTATAGCACCTGATATGTATTCTCATGTTTGTGAAAAACCTCAATAAAAATTTATTAAAGAAAAAAATAAAATAAAAAAATAAAGGCAGAACAAAAAAAAAAAAGAGAATTATAACCATAAATGAATTACTCCAACCCTCTATAACATTTCTTGCTTTAACACAGTCTTCAAATTACTGTGCTACTAATGAAGCGGGTATCCAAGAAAGAGGAAACAGCCCCATTTTAGCTGCTGAAATAAATGGTTTGGTGTTGGATAAAGGAGATAATAACTGTTTTTGAATCACCAATGTCTGTGCTTTGATCAGTGGTAGCCATTTGTCCAAGAATTCCTGTGTCTTATTATCATTTAATAAATTAATGTTCTGTATCTTGAACGTAATATGTTGTAGCAGGGTGCTTATAAAACTAGAAAACTTAGGTTTAGATGTATCCTTTCACTTCTTTAATATCATGTATCACATTATCATTATCAGCGTATAGTAGCTATGGTAGTAATTTGGTTTAATTATTGCTTACTCTGACAAGAAAAAAAATATATATCTACCATTAATCTTGAAATGATCAGAAAAAAGTTTGTTGTACCAAAAATTTAATTTGGACCATAATTGTAATATTTTTGGACATTTCCAAAATATATATAGAATATCTGCTTTATCTAGATGGCATTTAGAACAGTAAAAATCTATCAGATAGATTACGAGTTTGGCGTTATGAGTGAAAAAGCATTGTTATGCTTCATAACGATGCTTTTTCCCTAACGCCGCTATTACAAGTCTTGTCATAATAGGTGTACCGCACACCTTTTTGGACGTCATGCAACGTCAGTACCGCAAAAAGTCCTTTTCCAATGGGACTCCCATAGTGCCTGTGTTACAAGTTTTGCTGTGAAGCCAAAAAATGAGCGGTACACTCAATACTGACAAGATTCGTACCGCCATCTAAAGTCAGTAGTTATGAGATTTACGTTACAAATCTGTAGCATAAAACTCATAACTAATCTGTTAAAAAGTACTCTAACACTTATAAACTACCTATTAACCCCTAAACCGAGATCCTCCCGCATCGCAAATACTAAAATAAATTTATTAACTTCATATCTGCCGCTCCGGACATCGCCCCCACTGAAAAAATGTATGAACCCCTACTCCTCTG
The DNA here is from genome assembly GCF_027579735.1 of Bombina bombina. Lineage (NCBI taxonomy): Eukaryota > Metazoa > Chordata > Amphibia > Anura > Bombinatoridae > Bombina > Bombina bombina. Next base: position 999,242,358 of record NC_069504.1, on the reverse strand, counting down.
CCCCCCGACATCATCGCCACTATAATAAACCTATTAACCCCTAAACCTCTGGCCTCCCACATCACTACATAAATATATTATGTAGTCATGTTCCTTGTTCAGAGGAGAATTGCCTGGTATTTCGGGGCTGGACTGTCCTTACTTGGCGGGATCAGACTGATATACTTAAGGAAAGTTTTCCTTTGGGAAAAGCACACTGGTCTAAAAGAGGCTGCTTCCGGGTGGTAAATCACCATAGAACTAGCTAATGAGCTGTTGTTCGTTCCTGGTAGAGTGCTTCTCTCTTTGTATGAAAATTAATATGACCCTGGGGAAGTCTCCCTATGGGTGATGGGGGAAACCAGACGTGGACTCCTTGCCCAGTGTGCTTAGAGGAATGTGGCTGCACCTCACTGACGAGGCCCATAGGAGGCCGAAACGATTGTCTGGGGTTGTCATGTTCCTTGTTCAGAGGAGAATTGCCTGGTATTTCTGGGCTGGACTGTCCTTACTTGGCGGGATCAGACTGATATATTTAAGGAAAGTTTTCCTCTGTGAAAAGCACGCTGGTCTAATAGAGGCTGCTTCTGGGTGTTAAATCGCCATTGAACATGCTAATGAGCTGTTGTTCTCTCTTTGTATGCACATAAATATATTAACCCCTAAAACTAACCCTAACGTAACCCTAAGCCTAAGTCTAACCCTAACCCTAAGATGAAGTCTGGATGAAGACTTCTGCCAGCTTCGATGAAGACTTCGGTCCGCTTGGACGAAGATTTCTGTCGGCTTCGTTGAGGACTTCTGCCCGCTTGGATGAAGAATTCTGTCGCCTGGATGAGGATGGATGTCCGGTCTTTGAAAACTGTAAGTGGATCTTTTTTTCAGGGTTTATTGGGTGGATTTTATTTTTAGCTTAGGGTTTGGGCAATGTAAAAGAGCAATGTAAATGATTGGAACAGCCAATAGAATGCGAGCTCAATCTGATTGGCTGATTGGATCAGCCAATCAGAATTTTCCTACCTTAATTCCGATTGGCTGATAGAATCCTATCAGCCAATCAGAATTCGAGGGACGCCATCTTGGATGACGTCCCTTAAAGGAACCTTCATTCTGTTTTAGGACGTCGGAAGAAGAGGATGGTTCCGCGCCAGAGGTCTTGAAGATGGAGCCGCTCATCATCGGATGGAAGAAGATAGAAGTCTTCATCCTATCCTCTTCTGCCCGGATAGGATGAAGACTTCAGCCGGAGGATGGACTTCTTCAGCCGCCGCTTGGATCAAGACTTCAGCCGGAGGATGGACGTCTTCAGCCCCCGCTTGGGCTTGGATCAAGACATCGGAGCCTGGACGGATCGGTGATACCCGGCGTGGTGAAGATAAGGTAGGAAGATCTTCAGGGACTTAGTGTTAGGTTTATTTAAGGGGGGTTTGGGTAAGATTAGGGGTATGTGGGTGGTGGGTTGTAATGTTGGGGGGGGGTATTGTATGTTTTTTTTTCCAGGCAACAGAGCTGAATTCATTGGGGCATGCCCGGCAAAAGGCCCTTTTAAGGGCTGGTAAGGTAAAAGAGCTTTTCTATTTTAATTTTAGAATAGGGTAGGGCATTTTTTTTATTTTGCGGGGCTTTGTTATTTTATTAGGGGGCTTAGAGTAGGTGTAATCAGCTTAAAATTGTTGTAATATTTTTCTAATGTTTGTAAATATTTTTTTTTATTTTTTGTAACTTAGTTCTTTTTTATTTTTTGTACTTTAGTTAGTTTATTTAATTATATTTATTTGTAGGTATTGTATTTAATTAATTTATTGATAGTGTAGTGTTAGGTTTAATTGTAGATAATTGTAGGTATTTTATTTAATTAATTTATTGATAGTGTAGTGTTAGGTTTAATTGTAACTTAGGTTAGGATTTATTTTACAGGTAATTTTGTAATTATTTTAACTAGGTAACTATTAAATATTTATGAACTATTTAATAGCTATTGTACCTGGTTAAAATAAATACAAAGTTGCCTGTAAAATAAATATTAATCCTAAAATAGCTACAATATAATTATAATTTATATTGCAGCTATATTAGGATTTATTTTACTGTTAAGTATTTAGCTTTAAATAGGAATAATTTATTTAATAAGAGTTAATTTATTTCGTTAGATAAATATTATATTTAATTTAGGGGGTGTTAGGATTAGGGTTAGACTTAGCTTTAGGGGTTAATACATTTATTAGAGTAGCGGTGAGGTCCGGTCGGCAGATTAGGGGTTAATACTTGAAGTTAGGTGTCGGTGATGTTAGGGGGGGCAGATTGGGGGTTAATAAATATAATATAGGGGTCGGAGGTGTTAGGGGCAGCAGATTAGGGGTTAATACTATTTATTATCGTGTTATTGAGGCGGGAGTGAGGCGGATTAGGGGTTAATAACTTTATTATAGTAACAGTGAGGTCCGGTCGGCAGATTAGGGGTTAATAATTGTAGGTAAGTAGCGGTGATGTTAGGGGGGGCAGATTGGGGGTTAATAAATATAATATAGGGGTCGGCGGTGTTAGGGGCAGCAGATTAGGGGTTAATACTATTTATTATAGTGTTATTGAGGCGGGAGTGAGGCGGATTAGGGGTTAATAACTTTATTATAGTAACGGTTAGGTCCGGTCGGCAGATTAGGGGTTAATAATTGTAGGTAAGTAGCGGTGACGTTGGGGGGGGCAGATTAGGGGTTAATAAATATAATATAGGGGTCGGCGGTGTTAGGGGCAGCAGATTAGGGGTACATAGGGATAACGTTGGTGGCGCCGGTGTGCGGTCGGCAGATTAGGGGTTAAAAAAATTTAATAGAGTGGCGGCGATGTGGGGGTACCTCGGTTTAGGGGTACATAGGTAGTTTATGGGTGTTAGTCTACTTTAGAGCACAGTAGTTAAGAACTTTATGAACCGGAGTTAGCCCAGAAAGCTCTTAACTCCTGGCTTTTCTCTGTGGCTGGAGTTTTGTCATTAGATTTCTAACGCTCACTTTAGCCAAGACTCTAAATACCAGCGTTAGAAAGATCCCATTGAAAATATAGGATACGCAAATGGCGTAGGGGGATCTGCGGTATGGAAAAGTCGCGGCTGGAAAGTGAGCGTTAGACCCTTTCCTGACTGAGTCTAAATACCAGCGATAGCCCAAAACCAGCGTTAGGAGCCTCTAACACTGGTTTTGACGGCTAACGCCAAACTCTAAATCTAGGCGTATGTTTTTTAATGGTATTCCCATAGCGTCGGTATTACGAGTTTTGCATTGAGGTTAAAAAGCGGGCGTTACACTCTAAAATGACAAGATCTGTACCACCATCTAAAGTCAGAAGTTATGAGTTTCACACTACAGAGCTGTAACATAAAACTCATAACTAATGTGTTAAAAAGTACACTAACACCCATAAACTACCTATTAACCCCTAAACCGAGGCCATCCTGCATCGCAAATGCTATAATAAATTGATTAATCCCTAATCTGCCACTCCCGATATCATCACCACTCTAAAAAAATATTAACACCTATTCTGCCGCTCCCTGACATCGTCACCACTATAATAAACTTATTAACCCCTAAACCTCCGCCCTCCCACATCGCAAAAACTATTTAAATATTATTAACCCCTAATCTGCTTTCCGCCCACATTGCGCCCATTATACTAGAGTTATTAAAGGGACAGTCTACATGAGAATTTTTATTGTTTTAAAAAATAGATAATCCCTTTATTACCCATTCCCCAGTTTTGCATAACCAACACAGTTATAATAATATACTTTTAACCTCTGTGATTATCTTGTATCTAAGCCTCTGAAAACTGCCCCTTTATTTCAGTTCATTTGACAGACTTGCAGTTTAGCCAATCAGTGCCTGCTCCCAGATAACTTCACGTGCACGAGCACAGTGTTAGCTATATGAAATACGTGAACTAACACCCTCTAGTGGTGAAAAACTGTTAAAATGCATTCTGAAAAGAAGTGGCCTTCAAGGTCTAAGAAATTAGCATATGAACCTCCTAGGTTAAGCTTTCAACTAAGAATACCAAGAGAACAAAGCAAAATTTGTGATAAAAGTAAATTGGAAAATTGTTTAAAATTACATGCTCTGTCTGAATCATGAAAGTTTATTTTGGCCTAGACTGTCCCTATAAGTCCTACACCGATGCCACTGTAATAAACCTATTAACCCCTAAACCGCAAGCCCCCACAACAAAATATACTAAACTAAACTATTAACCCCTAAACCAAAAGCCCCCACATTGCAATAGACTAAAGTAAACTAGTAACCCCAACACCCCCCTAACTTTAGATTAAAATTACAATTTCCCTATCTTAAATTAAATTTAAACTTACCTGTCAAATTAAAAAAAAAACTAAGTTTAAACTATCAATTAAACTAATATAATTATTAAACTAACTACCCCTCAAATTAAACTATACTACACACTAAAAAAATCCTAACACTACTCTAAAAAAATACAAACTATCTAATTACAAAAAAAGACTAAATTACAAAAAATAACAAACAAAATTATCAAAAATAAAAAAGAATTTCACCTAATCTATTAGCCCTATCACAATAAAAAATCACACCTAAAATAAAAAAAATCCTAGCCTACAATAAACTACCAATGGCCCTTAAAAGGGCCTTTTGTAGGGCATTGTCCTAAGTTAAACAGCTCTTTTACCTGTAAAAAAAATACAAAGACCCCCCAACAGTAAAACCCACCACCCAATCAACCCCACAAAATAAAAAACCTAACTCTAAAAAAAACTAAGCTACCCATTGCCCTGAAAAGGGCATTTGGATGGGCATTGCCCTTAAAAGCTTTTTTACTGCCCAAACCCTAAACTAAAAATAAAACCCACCCAAAAAGCCCTTAAAAAACACTAACCCCAAGATGATCCACTTACAGTTTTTGAAGTCCTGCTTGAAGGATCTTCATACCGGTGGGGAAGTCCTCAACGAAGCGCCGAGAAGTCTTCATCCAGACTGCCTCTTCATTCTTCAGCCAGACGGCATCTTCTATCTTGATCCCGTTGGCGCTTAGCGGGTCCATCCTGAAAACATCCGGGGCGAAGCATCCTCTTCATACGGTCGCCACTGTATACTGAAACTTCAATGCAAGGTACGTGATTCAAAATGGTGTCCCTTGCATTCCTATTGGCTGAAAGATTTGAATCAGCCAATAGAATGAGAGCTGCTAAAATCCTATTGGCTGTTCAAATCAGCCAATAGGATTTAAGAAGCTCTCATTCTATTTGTAGTAAGTGCTTAAAAATAAAAGTGCTAATGATTTAACTTGAGCAATGTTTATGCACAATACTGCTAATATTTTTACACTCCAGTTGTAATAAGTTGATGTAAGGAATTTAAAAATGGGCGTAAGTATTTTAACTACTTTAGGGGTCATGCCTAAAGTTTTTTTTTTGCAATGATTGGTTCCAAATTTGGAATTAGAAAACCTAACTAAACTCTATTTAAAATTCAATAGCTTGAAGCAATACAAGCTGCTATAACCAATGTACACCTTATTTTATAACTGTTACTGTGTTAGTTAGGTAAGATATTATTAAAACTATTAACTATATTCAGTTTTTAGTGTTAGGTATGCCCAAACATTTATTAACAATATCAAACTATAATCAGTACAATAAGATATCACTGGCTTCATAAAAAAAAGTACATTTTCAAATAATATGATTATCCCTACAATTATGCACAATAAGCTAATGAGGTGGCAGATGTGAAATTACATTTTAAATAAAGAAGGGAGGGGTATGCCCACACAAATGCAGAATATTATATTCATCAAACATTGCAGTTAATGTCATAGTTGTTTGCATAATTTGCTATTTAAAATGTTATGTTTAGTTTAAAAAAATATCTTTATTGCTCTAATACTAATTTAGCAAATTACATTTCTTTAATACACTTTAATACATGTAAGTAAATGTATAAAATATGTATAACATACATTATGTCCAAAATTACAGATTTTGGTTTAATATTAAAGGGCTCTTATAGTGATAAAATGACACACTCTCATTAGATGATATCATTTTATCCCTGGAGATACATGGGGTTAATGCATAGCTTTGCTGAGTCACTAGTGATAAAATTACATGCTCTAACATATTAGAGCAGTGTTTATGAACACCCCCAACAGGCCAGGTTTTCTGTGGTTGAAAAACAATTTATTAGAGCATATCATCATAATAAAAAATAAAGCCACTGCTGCCAGAGGCTTATGGCTATAGAGAGGGGGAAATTCTAAATGAGACATACTAGTTAATAAAAATGTAAATGTGGTATAACAGGTAAGGGGATTTGCTGAGATTTCTGGGATTTTTTTTTTTATCTTGCCAATGAAGGAGTGGCGATGTATGTGTGAAAATATTCACCTAAGCTAGAGTGTATTGTTTAGATCATTAAAACATACTTGCAAAGTTTCCTCATTGTTATACAAGTAAATCACATGAACCACCTATACATTCATTATATATAAGATAACTATTGTTAATAAAGAAAAAAAAATGATTTTTTTAATAAACTTAAATGAGTTGGGGGATTGTGGGTATAATATGCATTTATATATTGGGGCCGATTCATCATCTGTCGGACGGACATGATATGCTGTAGCAATCATGTCCACCCAACATCGCTGAATGCCAACAGCATACGCTGTCGGCATTTAACATAGCACAAGCAGTCCTGGTGAACTGCTCTTGCAATGCCGCCTCCTGCAGATTCGTGGACAATCAGCCACTAGCAGGGGTTTCAGTCAACCCGATTGTATCAGTTGATTGTTGTTGGCAGCCTCAGAGGCGGCGGACTAGTTAAAGAGCTTCTTAACTCCTGTTTCCGTCGAGCCTGAAGGCTTGCGCAGAAACAGGGCGATTAGGCACAATATGGCCGATAATAAATCGGCCCCTTGGTTTGTTATAAATGTAAATTATACTGTAAAATAGTGTATTGTGTATTTTAACTAGACATGTGCGGTTTGTTTCGGATTTATTTGGAAATTAGGAAAATTCGGTAAATTCAGAGTATTGGATCGATTCGAATTTCCGAATTAAAATACTTCCGAATCTACCGAATGAATCCGAAATAGCTGCCATATCTCCGAATAAATCCGAATTAGCTTGGTAAAATTCGGCATTTCCCCATAGGAAACAATGGGGAGTTTCGTCTGAAAAAAAACCTAACACCGCAGCCCCACTGTTTCCTATGGGGAAACACTAAGTCTGCACCTAACACCCTAACATGTACCCCGAGTCTCTAAACACCCCTAATCTAACACTTATTAACCCCTAATCTGCCGTCCCCGCTATCGCTGACACCTGCATTATTTTATTAACCCCTAATCTGCCGACCGGATATCGCCGCCACTATAATAAATGTATTAACCTCTAAACCGCTGCACTCCCGCCTCGCAAACACTATAATAAATTTAATTAACCCCTAATCTGCCCCCCCCAACATCGCCGCAATCTAACTACAAGTATTAACCCCTAATCTGCCGACCGGACATCACCGCCACCTACATTATAGCTATTAACCCCTAATCTGCTGTCCCTAACATCGCCCACCCCTACATTATAGTTATTAACCCCTAATCTGCCCCCCCAACATCGCCGCAACCTAACTACAAGTATTAACCCCTAAGCTGCCGACCGGACATCGCCGCCACCTACATTATAGCTATTAACCCCAATCTGCTGTCCCTAACATCGCCGACCTCTACATTATAGTTATTAACCCCTAATCTGCCCCCCCCCAACGTCACCGCAATCTAACTACAAGTATTAACCCCTAATCTGCCAAACGGACATCGCCGCCACTATAATAAATGTATTAACCCCTAAACCGCCGCACTCCCGCCTCGCAAACACTATAATAAATTTTATTAACCCCTAATCTGCCCTCCCTAACATCGCCGCCACCTACCTACAATTATTAACCCCTAATCTCCCGCCCCCAACGTCACCGCTACTATAATAAGGTTATTAACCCCTAAACCTAAGTCTAACCCTAACCCTAACACCCCCTAACTTAAATATAATTTAAATAAAACGAAATACATTTACTATAATTAAATAAATGAATCCTATTTAAAACTAAATACTTACCTGTAAAATAAACCCTAAGCTAGCTACAATATAACTAATAGTAACATTGAAGCTAGTTTAGGGTTTATTTTTATTTTACAGGCAAGTTTGTATTTATTTTAACTAGGTACAATAGCTATTAAATAGTTAATAAATATTTAATAACTACCTAGCTAAAATAAATACAAATTTACCTGTAAAATAAATCCTAATCTAAGTTACAATTACACCTAAAACTACACTATCATTAAATTAATTAAATAAATTAATCCTATTTAAAACTAAATACTTACCTGTAAAATAAACCCTAATATAGCTGCAATATAACTAATAGTTACATTGTAGCTATTTTAGGATTTATATTTATTTTACAGGCAACTTTGTATTTATTTTAACTAGGTAAAATAGCTATTAAATAGTTATTGACTATTTAATAGCTACCTAGTTAAAATTACCTGTAAAATAAATCCTAACCTAAGTTACAATTAAACCTAACACTACACTATCAAGATCCACTACACTGATCCAATCAGCCAATCAGATTGAGCTCGCATTCTATTCGCTGATCGGAACAGTGAATAGAATGCGAGGTCAATCTGATTGGCTGATTGGATCAGCCAATCGGATTGAACTTGAATCTGATTGGCTGATTGAATCAGCCAATCAGATTTTCCTACCTTAATTCCGATTGGCTGATAGAATCCTATCAGCCATTCAGAATTCAAGGGACGCCATCTTGGATGACGTCACTTAAAGGTACAGTCATTTAGTCGTCGGATCAAGAAAGAAGAGGATGCTCTGCGTCGGATGTAATTCAGGATGCTGACGCTCCGCTCCGGATGGATGAACATAGAAGATGCCGCCTGGATCAAGACTTCAGATGGATGGAAGACCTCTTCTTGCCCCGCTTGGATGAAGACTTCTGCCAGTCTGGATGTCCTCTTCTGCCCCATCGGATGAAGACTTCGGCCCGGCTGGGTGAACACGACTCAAGGTAGGGAGATCTTCAGGGGGGTAGTGTTAGGTTTATTTAAGGGGGGTTTGGGTTAGAGTAGGGGTATGTGGGTGGTGGGTTGAAATGTGGGGGGTATTGTGTTTTTTTTACAGGCAAAAGAGCTGTTTTCTTTGGGGCATGCCCCGCAAAAGGCCCTTTTGAGGGCTGGTAAGGTAAAAGAGCTGTTAACTTTTGTAATTTAGTATAGGGTAGGGCATTTTTTTATTTTGGGGGGCTTTGTTATTTTATCAGGGGGCTTAGATTAGGTGTACTTAGTTTTTTTTATTTTTTGTAATTTAGTGTTTGTTTTTTTGTACTTTAGTTTAGTTTATTTCATTGTATTTAATTGTAGGTACTTGTAGTTAATGTATTTAATTTATTTAATGATAGTGTAGTGTTAGGTTTAATTGTAACTTAGGTTAGGATTTATTTTACAGGTAATTTTGTAATTATTTTAACTAGGTAGCTATTAAACAGTAAATATATATTTAATAGCTATTTTACCTAGTTAAAATAAATACAAAGTTGCCTGTAAAATAAATATAAATCCTAAAATAGCTACAATGTAACTATTAGTTATATTGTAGCTATATTAGGGTTTATTTTACAGGTAAGTATTTAGTTTTAAATAGGATTCATTTATTTAATTAATTTAATGATAGTGTAGTGTTAGGTGTAATTGTAACTGAGGTTAGGATTTATTTTACAGGTAAATTTGTATTTATTTTAGCTAGGTAGTTATTAAATAGTTATTAACTATTTAATAACTATTGTACCTAGTTAAAATAAATACAAAGTTGCCTGTAAAATAAATATAAATCTTAAAATAGCTACAATGTAACTATTAGTTATATTGTAGCTATATTAATAGCTAGTAGGGGGCTTACATTAGGTGTAATTAGTTTAAAATTATTGTAATATTTTATTATTTTTGGTAATTTAGTGTTTGTTTGTTTTTTGGTACTTTTCTGATGGATGGAAGACCTCTTCTTGCCCCGCTTGGATAAAGACTTCTGCCGGTCTGGATGTCCTCTTCTGCCCCATCGGATGAAGACTTCGGCCCAGCTGGGTGAACACGACTCAAGGTAGGGAGATCTGCAGGGTGGTAGTGTTAGGTTTATTTAAGGGGGCTTTGGGTTAGAGTAGGGGTATGTGGGTGGTGGGTTGTAATGTGGAGGGGGGGTTGTGTTTTTTTACAGGCAAAAGAGCTGTTTTCTTTGGGGCATGCCCCGCAAAAGGCCCTTTTAAGGGCTGGTAAGGTAAAGTATAGGGTAGGGCATTTTTTATTTTATTTTGGGGGGCTTTGTTATTTTATTAGGGGGCTTAGATTAGGTGCAATTAGTTTAAAATTCTTGTAATATTTTTTTATTTTTTGTAATTTAGTGTTTTTTTTGTACTTTAGTTTAGTTTATTTCATTGTATTTAATTGTAGGTACTTGTAGTTAATTTATTTAATGATAGTGTAGTGTTAGGTTTAATTGTAACTTAGGTTAGGATTTATTTTACAGGTAATTTTGTAATTATTTTAACTAGGTAGCTATTAAACAGTAAATATATATTTAATAGCTATTTTACCTAGTTAAAATAAATACAAAGTTGCCTATAAAATAAATATAAATCCTAAAATAGCTACAATGTAACTATTAGTTATATTGTAGCTATATTAGGGTTTATTTTACAGGTAAGTATTTAGTTTTAAATAGGATTCATTTATTTAATTAATTTAATGATAGTGTAGTGTTAGGTGTAATTGTAACTTAGGTTAGGATTTATTTTACAGGTAAATTTGTATTTGTTTTAGCTAGGTAGTTATTAAATAGTTATTAACTATTTAATAACTATTGTACCTAGTTAAAATAAATGCAAAGTTGCCTGTAAAATAAATATAAACCCTAAGCTAGCTTCAATGTTACTATTAGTTATATTGTAGCTATCTTAGGGTTTATTTTACAGGTAAGTATTTAGTTTTAAATAGGATTCATTTATTTAATTATAGTAAATGTATTTCATTTTATTTAAATTATATTTAAGTTAGGGAGTGTTAGGGTTAGGGTTAGACTTAGGTTTAGGGGTTAATAACCTTATTATAGTAGCGGCGACGTTTGGGGCGGGAGATTAGGGGTTAATAATTGTAGGTAGGTGGCGGCGATGTTAGGGAGAGCAGATTAACTTTTTAATAACTATTGTACCTAGTTAAAATAAATGCAAAGTTGCCTGTAAAATAAATATAAATCCTAAAATAGCTACAATGTATTAGTTAGCTAGTAGGGGGCTTAGATTAGGTGTAATTAGTTTAAAATTATTGTAATATTTTATTATTTTTGGTAATTTAGTGTTTGTTTGTTTTTTGGTACTTTTCTGATGGATGGAAGACCTCTTCTTGCCCCGCTTGGATGAAGACTTCTGCCGGTCTGGTTGTCCTCTTCTGCCCCATCGGATGAAGACTTCGGCCCGGCTTGGTGAACACGACTCAAGGTAGGGAGATCTTCAGGGGGGTAGTGTTAGGTTTATTTAAGGGGGTTTGGGTTAGAGTAGGGGTATGTGGGTGGTGGGTTGTAATGTTGTGGTTGGTGTTTTTTTTTACAGGCAAAAGAGCTGTTTTCTTTGGGGCATGCCCCGCAAAAGGCCCTTATAAGGGCTGGTAACGTAATAGAGCTGTTAACTTTTGTAATTTAGTATAGGGTAGGGCATTTTTTTATTTTGGGGGGCTTTGTTATTTTATTAGTAGGCTTAGATTAGCTGTAATTAGTTTAAAATTACCGGTCTGGATGTCCTCTTCTGCCCCATCGGATGAAGACTTCGGCCCGGCTGGGTGAACATGACTCAAGGTAGGGCGATCTTCAGGGGGGTAGTGTTAGGTTTATTTAAGGGGGGTTTGGGTTAGAGTAGGGGTATGTGAGTGGTGGGTTGTAATGTTGGGGGGTGGTATTGTGTTTTTTTTTTACAGGCAAAAGAGCTGTTTTCTTTGGGGCATGCCCCGCAAAAGGCCCTTTTAAGGGCTGGTAAGGTAATAGAGCTGTTAACTTTTGTAATTTAGTATAGGGTATAGTATATATATTAGTATAGGGTATAGTATATATAAATCCTAACATAGCTACAATGTAACTATTAGTTATATTGTAGCTATATTAGGGTTTATTTTACAGGTAAGTATTTAGTTTTAAATAGGAATAATTTATTAAAGTATAGTGTAGTGTTAGGTGTAATTGTAACTTAGGTTAGGATTTATTTTACAGGTAAATTTGTATTTATTTTAGCTAGGTAGTTATTAAATAGTTATTAACTATTTAATAACTATTGTACCTAGTTAAAATAAATGCAAAGTTGCCTGTAAAATAAATATAAACCCTAAGCTAGCTTCAATGTTACTATTAGTTATATTGTAGCTAGCTTAGGGTTTATTTTACAGGTAAGTATTTAGTTTTAAATAGGATTCATTTATTTAATTATAGTAAATGTATTTCATTTTATTTAAATTATATTTAAGTTAGGGGGTGTTAGGGTTAGGGTTAGACTTAGGTTTAGGGGTTAATAACCTTATTAAAGTAGCTGCGACGTTTGGGGCGGGAGATTAGGGGTTAATAATTGTAGGTAGGTGGCGGCGATGTTAGGGAGAGCAGATTAACTTTTTAATAACTATTGTACCTAGTTAAAATAAATGCAAAGTTGCCTGTAAAATAAATATAAATCCTAAAATAGCTACAATGTATTAGTTAGCTAGTAGGGGGCTTAGATTAGGTGTAATTAGTTTAAAATTATTGTAATATTTTATTATTTTTGGTAATTTAGTGTTTGTTTGTTTTTTGGTACTTTTCTGATGGATGGAAGACCTCTTCTTGCCCCGCTTGGATGAAGACTTCTGCCGGTCTGGTTGTCCTCTTCTGCCCCATCGGATGAAGACTTCGGCCCGGCTTGGTGAACACGACTCAAGGTAGGGAGATCTTCAGGGGGGTAGTGTTAGGTTTATTTAAGGGGGGTTTGGGTTAGAGTAGGGGTATGTGGGTGGTGGGTTGTAATGTTGTGGTTGGTGTTTTTTTTTACAGGCAAAAGAGCTGTTTTCTTTGGGGCATGCCCCGCAAAAGGCCCTTATAAGGGCTGGTAACGTAATAGAGCTGTTAACTTTTGTAATTTAGTATAGGGTAGGGCATTTTTTTATTTTGGGGGGCTTTGTTATTTTATTAGGGGGCTTAGATTAGCTGTAATTAGTTTAAAATTACCGGTCTGGATGTCCTCTTCTGCCCCATCGGATGAAGACTTCGGCCCGGCTGGGTGAACATGACTCAAGGTAGGGCGATCTTCAGGGGGGTAGTGTTAGGTTTATTTAAGGGGGGTTTGGGTTAGAGTAGGGGTATGTGAGTGGTGGGTTGTAATGTTGGGGGGTGGTATTGTGTTTTTTTTTTACAGGCAAAAGAGCTGTTTTCTTTGGGGCATGCCCCGCAAAAGGCCCTTTTAAGGGCTGGTAAGGTAATAGAGCTGTTAACTTTTGTAATTTAGTATAGGGTATAGTATATATATTAGTATAGGGTATAGTATATATAAATCCTAACATAGCTACAATGTAACTATTAGTTATATTGTAGCTATATTAGGGTTTATTTTACAGGTAACTATTTAGTTTTAAATAGGATTCATTTATTTAATTAATTTAATTATAGTGTAGTGTTAGGTGTAATTGTAACTTAGGTTAGGATTTATTTTACAGGTAAATTTGTATTTATTTTAGCTAGGTAGCTAGTAAATAGTTAATAACTATTTAATAACTATTGTACCTAGTTAAAATAAATACAAACTTGCCTGTAAAATAAAAATAAACCCTAAGCTAGCTACAATGTTACTATTAGTTATATTGTAGCTATCTTAGGGTTTATTTTACAGGTAAGTATTTAGTTTTAAATAGTATTCATTTATTTAATTATAGTAAATTTATTTCGTTTTATTTAAATTATATTTAAGTTAGGGGGTGTTAGGGTTAGGGTTAGACTTAGGTTTAGGGGTTAATAACCTTATTTTAGTAGCGGCGATGTTGGGAGTGGGAGATTAGGGGTTAATAATTGTAGGTATGTGGCGGCGATGTTTGGGAGGGTAGATTAGGGGTTAATAAAGTTTATTATAGTGTTTGCGAGGCGGGAGTGTGGCGGTTTAGGGGTTAATACATTTATTATAGTGGCGGCGATGTCCGGTCGGCAGATTAGGGGTTAATACTTGTAGTTAGGATTGCGGCAACGTTGGGGGGGGGCAGATTAGGGGTTAATAACTATAATGTAGGGGTCGGCAACGTTAGGGACAGCAGATTAGGGGTTAATAGCTATAATGTAGGTGGCGGCGATGTCCGGTCGGCAGATTAGGGGTTAATACTTGTAGTTAGATTGCGCTGACATTGGGGGGGGCAGATTAGGGGTTAATAACTATAATGTAGGGGTCGGCAATGTTAGGGACAGCAGATTAGGGGTTAATAGCTATAATGTAGGTGGCAGCGAAGTCCGGTCGGCAGATTAGGGGTTAATACTTGTAGTTAGATTGCGGCGACATTGGTGGGGGCAGATTAGGGGTTAATAACTATAATGTATGGGTCGGCGATGTTAGGGACAGCAGATTAGGGGTTAATAGCTATAATGTAGGTGGCGGCGATGTCCGGTCGGCAGATTAGGGGTTTATACTTGTAGTTAGGATTGCGGCGACGTTGGGGGGGCAGATTAGATGTTAATAACTATAATGTAGGGGTCGGCGATGTTAGGGACAGCAGATTAGGGGTTAATAGCTATAATGTAGGTGGCGGCGATGTCCGGTCGGCAGATTAGGGGTTAATACTTGTAGTTAGGATTGCGGCGACGTCGGGGGGCAGATTAGGGGTTAATAACTATAATGTAGGGGTCGGCGATGTTAGGGACAGTAGATTAGGGGTTAATAGCTATCATGTAGGTGGCGGCAGTGTCCGGTCGGCAGATTAGGGGTTAAATAATTTTATTATAGGGTTTGCGATGTGGGGGGGCCTCGGTTTAGTGGTTCATAGGTAGTTTATGGGTGTTAGTGTACTAAATGGGTGTTCCAAATAAATCCGAAATGAATTCATTCAAATTTTGCCGAATTCGATTCGACCCGAACCGAAATTCGAAAAGTCCGAATCGATCCGAACCGAATTTTTTAGCCATGCACATGTCTAATTTTAACTAAGTTCATTTTTAAAATAAACATGATTTTAATTTTGGCATGTTTTTAATTTTAGGAACAAGATTTCATGTACAGGATATTAATATCCCATAGAAGACAGCGGCCACAAGTTTTCTGGCTTACAATAGTTTGTTTTTTAAACTTTTCACTATGTAAACCATGTTTGTAAAATATGTTTTTTAACATTGTATGGGCTAGATTTATTAAGACTTTTTCGGCTATGTGGAACAGGTTCACATAAGTGAACTTGCTGCTACATATTTAAGAAACAAAAACTGCTTCTTTTTCCTCTCTGCCACCTCAAGGTGATAGACATGCCCTGCTCGAGTGTAAATCGATGTGTTGGAGCAGGGGGTGGCATTGTTCAAGAATCCTCTTGTGCAATTTTAAATTTCCCCCTGTGATGAAACATTGCAAGAGGCGTTGGCAGATGGACAAGTTCCCTACTTGCGAATCTGTCTGCCTGCAGGGATGGTAAGTTTACCCCTAATTATTGAACCACTACAATTACTACAAAATGGGTTTATTTCTAATTAGGCGATAAGCCTGCCCAGTGGGCAGTCTATGTTTAAAAAATACAAACCCCCAAGCTTAAGTTACAAAAAATAAAAAAAGTAAAATTACAGAAAAAAGCTATCCAAAATAAAAAAAAATAAACCTAAACTAATACCCCTATGAAAATAAAAAATCCCCCCCCAAAATAAAAAAAAACAAACAATTAGGTACTCACTGTCTCACTGACTAAAGTCTGGTGGAGAAGATCTTCTTCCAGACGGATCCATCATCTTCTATCTTCATCCAGTGTGAATGTGGCGCGGAGGTGTAGAGCTGTGTTCCCAATGCCTGGATCCTCAGCAGCGGTCCTCAACGGCTGTGTTCCTCGTTGGTGGTCCTCTGCGGTGGTGTTCCTCAGCAGCATGGAGACTCCTCTTCATCCGATGTCCATCGTAGACTGAAGATTGAATGCAAGGTACAGCAATCAATTTGGGGTACCTTGCATTCCTATTGGCTGAAATTTTGAAATCAGCCAATATGATTAGAGCTACTGAAATCCTATTTATTGTTCAAATCAGTCAATAAGATTTCAGTTTGCTCTCATCCTATTGGCTGATTTCAAAATTTCAGCCAATAGGAATGCAAGGTACCCCAATATATATGAGGTACCTTGCATTAAATCTTCAGTGTGCGACGGACTATTGCATAAAGAGGAGCATCCACGCGGACAAGGACTGCCGCCGCCAAGGACTGCCACCGAGGGCCACCGCCGTTGAGGATACAGGCATCGGGAACACAGCTCCGCACCTTCTCCGCCGGACTTCAGGAACAGTAATTACCTAATTGGGGCTTAGGTTTAGGCTTTTTATTGTCATTTTTGGGGTGTTTTTTATTTTAGAATAGGGTTTTTCTGGGCTTGAGAAAGAGCTGAATACCCTTTTAAGGGAAGTAAAAGAGCTGGATGCCCTTTTAAGGGAAGTAAAAGAGCTGGATGCCCTTTTTTTAAATGTGTTTTTTTACTTTTAGGGGGGAGTTAGTATTTTTTAGAGGTAAAAGAGCTGTTTAACATAGGACAATGCCCTACAAAAGGCCCTTTTAAAGGCTATTGTTAGTTTAGATTAGGGGTGTTTTTATTTTGGGGGACTTTTTTATTTTCATAGGGATTAGTTATAATTTTTTTTAATTTTTGATAATTTTGTTTAATTTTTCTGTAATGCTAGACTTTTTTTATTTTTTGTAATTTAATGTTAGTTTTTTTTTATTTTTATTTGTAATTTAGTAGTAATTGGGGTTAATTTAGGGGGTGTTAGGTTAGGGGGCTTAGTAATAGGTGTTGGCGGTATAGGGGTAATATATTAATAAGGGTTATTGCAATGTGGGAGTATGGTGGTGTGGGGTTAATAGGTTAATTAGGGTTATTGCAATGTGGGGTTTGGCAGTTTAGGGATTAATAGGTTAATTAGAGTTATTGCAAAGTGGGGGCTTGGTGGTTTAGGGCTTAATAGGTTAATTAGGTTTATTGCGATGAGGGGGGTTAGTGGTTTAAGAGTTAATAGGTTAAATCGTTTTTTGCGATGTGGGGTTTTTGCGGTTTAGGGGTTAATAGGTTAATTAGGTTTATTGCGATGTGTGGGGTTAGTGGCTTAAGAGTTAATAGGTTAAATAGTTTTTTGCGATGTGGGGGTTTTGCGGTTTAGGGGTTAATAGAATAATTAGGTTTATTGCGATGTGGGTGGTTGGTGGTTAAGAGGTTAATATTTTAATTATGTTATTTGCAGATTAGGGGTTAATTACTTTATTTTTTTGTGATGTAGGGGTTGACAGTTTCGGTATTTGTTAATACTTTGTGTGGGAGGTTAGGTTTTTTTTGTTATACTTTGTGAGGGCGGTTACATGTTTTTATTTTTATTTCTTGCGGGCGGTTACATGTTTTTTAGTTATTTTGTGGGGTTGGTTGCGTGTTTTCTTTTTAAGGCTTCAGGTTTGCCTACGCTGCATCTAGGTGGATTCTTTTGGCTGTGCACGCAGCCAACATTTTTTTGGCTGCCTTGCGCAGCCAACATTCCTTTAAGGATGTGTGTGCAACTGGAGACAGCTACCAACACGTTACAAACGAAATTATAGTATAGATATTGTGGTTGCACTGTATTAAACATGTTTACTTTTGATATCACTCTTGATACAGTCCGATCCTGATATTAGAAATAAACTTTTCCTTACTTACAGTTTTAAAAGGTTGCAGCACAAAATCTTGTTTCTAAAATTATAAAAAAGAAATGAAAAAATTAAAACTTGTTTATTTTAATAACAAATGTTTTTTCATGGGACTTCCATAGCGCTGCCAATACGAGTTTGCGGTGAGGCTAAAAAGCTTGCGTTACACCCTATAACAACAAGATCCGTACCGCCATTTGAGAGCAGTAGTTATGAGTTTTACGCAACAAAACTGTTACATAAAACTCATAACTAAACTGTTACAAAGTACACTGACACCCATAAACTACCTATTAACCCCTAAACCGAGGCCCTCCCCCATCGCAAACACTATATTAAAGTTATTAATCCCTAATCTGCCGCTGCCAACATCGCCACCACTAATACAAATTATTAACCCCTATTCCGCTGCTCCCCGACACCACCACCACTATAATAAACCTATTAACCCCTAAACCGCAAGTCCCCAACAACGAAATATACAAAATTAAACTATTAACCCCTAAACCGAAAGCCCCCACATTGCAATAAACTAAATTAAACTAGTAACCCCTAAACCTAACGCCCCCTAACTTTATATTAAAATTATAATTTCCCTATCTTAAATTAAAACTTGTCTGTCTAACAATTAAACTGATATAACTATTAAACTAAAATTAAACTAACTACTAATTAAAGAAAACTAAAATACACATTAAAAAAATCCTAACACTACTATAAAAATTAAGTATCTAATTACAAAAATAAAAAATACTAAATTACCAAAAATAACAAACACTAAATTACGAAAAATAAGAAACGAAATGATCAAAAATAAAAAAGAATTACACCTAATCTTATAGCCCTATAAAAAAGCCCACCCAAAATAAAAAATCCCTAGCCTACAATAAACTACCAATAGCCCTTAAAAGGGCCTTTTTAGGGCATTGCCCTAAGTTAAACAGTTCTTTTACCTATAAAAAAAAATACAAAGACCGCATCAACAGTAAAACCCACTACCCAACCAACCCCCCAAAATAAAAAACCTGACTCTAAGAAAAACCTAAGCTAAACATTGCCCTGAATAAGGCATTTGTATGGGCATTGCCCTTAAAAGGGCATTTAGCTCTTTTGCATTGCCCTGAAAAAGGCATTTAGCTCTTTTAAGAAAAGCCCAAACCCTAAACTAAAAAAAAAACACCCCAAAAAGTAAAAAAAATCCTAACACTAACCCCCCTAGATCCACTTACAGTATCTAAAGTCCGGACATCCAGGTGGCGAAAAGATTCATCCAGGCGACAAGGTCTTCATCCATCCAGGCGGGGTCTTCTATCTTCAATCAGGTGGCAACTTCTATCTTCATCTTGGCAGCGTGGAACAGGTCTATCCTGAAGACATACGTTGTGGAGCATCCTCTTCATACGGTCGCCGCCGTATACTGAATTTTCAATGAAAGGAAGCCTTTTCAAAATTGCGTCCCTTGCATTCCTATTCCTATTGGCTGATTTGATTTTGGAAATTCAAATCAGCCAATAGGATGAGATCTTCTGAAATCCTATTGGTTGTTCAAATCAACCAACAGGATAAGAGCTACTGAAATCATATTGGCTGTTCAAATCAGCCAATAGGATGAGAGCTACTGAAATTCTATTGGCTGATTTCAAACATCAACAACAAATGAACTTTTCAGGGCAATGGGTAGATTAGGTTTTGTTAAGATTTTTTTTTATTTTTTTGGTTTGGGGGGTGGGGTTTGTAATGTTAGTGGGTCTTTGTATTTTTGTTTCTAAAAAGAGCTGATTTCTTTGGGACAATGCTCTACAAAAGGCCCTTTTAAGGGCTATTGGTAGTTTATTGTAGGCTAGGGTTTTTTATTTTATTTTGGGAGGGCCTTTTTTATTTTTATAGGGCTATTAAATTAGTTGCAATTTTTTTTATTTTGGATAATTTTGTTTGTTATTTTTGTAGATTAGGTTTATTTTTTTTATTGTGGGTTTTTTTTTTTAATGAGTATTAGTATAGGAATAATTGTTATTATTTTGGATAATTTGTTTGTTATTTTGTGTAATGTTTTTTTTTTCGTTTTGGGATGGGTTTTTCTTTTTAGAATAGCCATTTTTTATTTTTAATGGGCAGCAAAAGAGCTGAATGCCCTTTTAAGGGAAATGCCCATACGAATGCCCTTTTCAGGGCAATGGGTAGATTAGGTTTTACTTTATTTTTATTTTGTGGGTTTGGGGGTGGGGATTGTATACTGTTAGGGGTTGTTTGTTTTTATTTTGTTGAAAAAAGAGCTGATTTCTTTAGGGCAATGCCCTACAAAAGGCCCTTTTAAGGACCCTTGGTAGTTTATTATAGATTAGGGTTTTTTTGGGGGGGGTGTTTTTTTTTTTTTTTAAAGGGTATTAGAATAGGAATAATTTTTATGGTTTTGAAACATTTTGGCCTAGATTTGGAGTTTGGCGTTAGCCGTGAAAACCAGCGTTAGAGGCTCCTAACGCTGGTTTTAGGCTACCTCCGGTATTTGGAGTCACTCAAAAAAGGGTCTAACGCTCACTTTTCAGCCGCGACTTTTCCATACCGCAGATCCCCTTACGTCAATTGCGTATCCTATCTTTTCAATGGGATCTTTCTAACTCCGGTATTTAGAGTCGTGTCTGAAGTGAGCGTTAGAATTCTAACGACAAAACTCCAGCCGCAGAAAAAAGTCAGTAGTTAAGAGCTTTCTGGGCTAACGCCGGTTCATAAAGCTCTTAACTACTGTGCTCTAAAGTACACTAACACCCATAAACTACCTATGTACCCCTAAACCGAGGTCCCCCCACATCGCCGCCACTCGATTAAATTTTTTTAACCCCTAATCTGCCGACCGCCACCTACGTTATACTTATGTACCCCTAATCTGCTGCCCCTAACAACGCCGACCCCTGTATTATATTTATTAACCCCTAATCTGCCCCCCACAACGTCGCCGCCAACTACCTACAATAATTAACCCCTAATCTGCCGACCGCAAAGCGCCGCCACCTACATTATAGCTATGTACCCCTAATCTGTTGCCCCTAACACCGCCGACCCCTATATTATATTTATTAACCCCTAATCTGCCCCCCACAACGTCGCCTCCACCTGCCTACACTTATTAACCCCTAATCTGCCGAGCGGACCGCTATTATAATAAAGTTATTAACCCCTAATCCGCCTCACTAACCCTATAATAAATAGTATTAACCCCTAATCTGCCCTCCCTAACATCGCCGACACCTAACTTCAAACATTAACCCCTAATCTGCCGACCGGAGATCACCGCTATTCTAATAAATGTATTAACCCCTAAAGCTAAGTCTAACCCTAACACTAACACCCCCCTAAATTAAATATAATTTTAATCTAATGAAATTAATTAACTCTTATTAAATAAATTATTCCTATTTAAAGCTAAATACTTACCTGTAAAATAAATCCTAATATAGCTACAATATAAATTATAATTATATTGTAGCTATTTTAGGATTAATATTTATTTTACAGGCAACTTTGTAATTATTTTAACCATGTACAATAGCTATTAAATAGTTAAGAACTATTTAATAGTTACCTAGTTAAAATAATTACAAAATTACCTGTAAAATAAATCCTAACCTAAGTTACAATTAAACCTAACACTATACTATCATTAAATTAATTAAATAAAATACCTACAATTACCTACAATTAAACCTAACACTACACTATCAATACATTAATTAAATACAATATCTACAAATAACTACAATGAAATAAACTTACAAAAAATAAAAAAATATTTACAAACATAAGAAAAATATTACAACAATTTTAAACTAATTACACCTACTCTAAGCCCCCTAATAAAATAACAAAGACCCCCAAAATAAAAAATGCCCTACCCTATTCTAAATTACTAAAGTTCAAAGCTCTTTTACCTTACCAGCCCTGAACAGGGCCCTTTGCGGGACATGCCCCAAGAAGTTCAGCTCTTTTTCCTGTAAAAAAACCCATAAAATACCCCCCCAACATTACAACCCACCACCCACATACCCCTAATCTAACCCAAACCCCCCTTAAATAAACCTAACACTAAGCCCCTGAAGATCATCCTACCTTGGCTTAACCTCACCAGGTATCACCGATCCGTCCTGGCTCCAAAGTCTTCATCCTATCCGGGAAGAAGAGTAGATCCGGACCGGCAACCATCATCTTCCAAGCGGCATCTTCTATCTTCATCCGATCAGGACCGGCTCCATCCTGAAGACCTCCGACGCCGACCCATCTTCATCCGGCGACGTCCAACTGAAGAATGACGGTTCCTTTAAGGGACGTCATCCAAGATGGCATCCCTCAAATTCCGATTGGCTGATAGGATTCTATCAGCCAATCGGAATTAAGGTAGGAATATTCAGATTGGCTGATGGAATCAGCCAATCAGAATCAAGTTCAATCCGATTGGCTGATCCGATCAGCCAATCAGATTGAGCTTGCATTCTATTGGCTGATCGGAACAGCCAATAGAATGCGAGCTCAATCTGATTGGCTGATCGGATCAGCCAATCGGATTGAACTTGATTCTGATTGGCTGATTCCATCAGCCAATCAGAATTTTCCTACCTTAATTCCGATTGGCTGATAGAATCCTATCAGCCAATCGGAATTCGAGGGACGCCATCTTGGATGACGTCCCTTAAAAGAACCTTCATTCAGCTAGTAGGCGTCGGGAGAAGAGGATGTTCCCCGTCGGATGGAAGATGATGGCTCCCGAAGAAAGAAGATTGAAGATGCCGTTGATAGAAGACTTCATCCGGATCATGGACCTCTTCAGCTCCCGCTTGGATGAAGACTTCATCCGGATCATGGACCTCTTCAGCTCCCGCTTGGATGAAGACTTCAGCTGGATCATGGACCTCTTCAGCCCCCCGCTTGGGCTTGGATCAGGACATCGGAGGAGCTCTTCAGGACGGATCGGTGAACCTGGTATGGTGAAGATAAGGTAGGAAGATCTTCAGGGGCTTAGTGTTAGGTTTATTTAAGGGGGGTTTTGGGTATGTGGGTGGTGGGTTTTAATGTTGAGGGGGTATTGTATGTTTTTTTTTACAGGCAAAAGAGCTGAACTTCTTGGGGCATGCCCCGCAAAGGGCCCTGTTCAGGGCTGGTAAGGTAAAAGAGCTTTGAACTTTAGTAATTTAGAATAGGGTAAGGCATTTTGTTATTTTGGGGGTCTTTGTTATTTTATTAGGGGGCTTAGAGTAGGTGTAATTAGTTTAAAATTGTTGTAATATTTTTCTTATGTTTGTAGATATTTTTTTATTTTTTGTAACTTAGTTCTTTTTTATTTTTTGTACTTTAGTTAGTTTATTTCAATGTAGTTATTTGTAGATATTGTATTTAATTAATTTATTGATAGTGTAGTGTTAGGTTTAATTGTAGGTAATTGTAGATATTTTATTTAATTAATTTAATGATAGTATAGTGTTATGTTTAATTGTAACTTAGGTTAGGATTTATTTTACAGGTAATTTTGTAATTATTTTAACTAGGTAACTATTAAATAGTTCTTAACTATTTAATAGCTATTGTACCTGGTTAAAATAATTACAAAGTTGCCTGTAAAATAAATATTAATCCTAAAATAGCTATAATATAATTATAATTTATATTGTAGCTATATTAGGATTTATTTTACAGGTAAATATTTATCTTTAAATAGGAATAATTTATTTAATAAGAGTTAATTTCGTTAGATTAAAATTATATTTAATTTAGGGGGGTGTTAGTGTTAGGGTTAGACTTAGCTTTAGGGGTTAATACATTTATTAGAATAGCGGTGAGCTCCGGTCGGCAGATTAGGGGTTAATGTTTGAAGTTAGGTGTTGGCGATGTTAGGGAGGGCAGATTAGGGGTTAATACTATTTATTATAGGGTTAGTGAGGCGGATTAGGGGTTAATAACTTTATTATAGTAGCGGTGCGGTCTGGTCGGCAGATTAGGGGTTAATAAGTTTAGGCAGGTGGAGGCGACGTTGTGGGGGGCAGATTAGGGGTTAATAAATATAATATAGGGGTTGGCGGTGTTAGGGGCAGCAGATTAGGGGTACATAGGGATAATGTAAGTAGCGGCGGTTTACGGAGCGGCAGATTAGGGGTTAAAAATAATATGCAGGGGTCAGCGATAGCGGGGGCGGCAGAATAGGGGTTAATAAGTGTAAGGTTAGGGGTGTTTAGACTCGGGGTACATGTTAGGGTGTTAGGTGCAGACGTAGGAAGTGTTTCCCCATAGCAAATAATGGGGCTGCGTTAGGAGCTGAACGCGGCTTTTTTGCAGGTGTTAGGTTTTTTTTCACCTCAAACAGCCCCATTGTTTCCTATGGGGGAATCGTGCACGAGCATGTTTTTGAGGCTGGCTGTGTCCGTAAGCAACTCTGGTATCGAGAGTTGAAGTTGCGTTAAAAATGCTCTACGCTCCTTTTTTGGAGCCTAACGCAGCCTTTATGTTGACTCTCAATACCAGAGTTATTTTTATGGTGCGGCCAGAAAAAAGCCGGCGTTAGCTACGCGGGTCCTTACCGACAAAACTCTAAATCTAGCCATCAGTTTGTTATTTTTTGTAATGGTAGGTTTTTTTATTTTTTGTAATTTTAGTGTTTTTTATTTTTTGTAATGTTAGGTTTTAGTGTAAGGCAGCTTAGATTTATTTCACAGGTAGTTAGTAAATAGTTAATTACTATTTACTAACTAGTCTATCTAGTTAAAATAAATACAAACGTACCTGTGAAATAAAAATAAAACCTAAGCTAGCTACAATATAACTATTAGTTATATTGTAGCTAGCTTAGGTTTTATTTCACAGGTACGTATGTATTTAGTTTTAAATAGGTATTATTACAATGTGGGTATAATATTGAGCCCACATTGTAATAAACGTGTTATTAACACAGAACACGTTTGTTACTGCACGGTCACAATGTTATAACATGTTCAGAACAGCGAGAAAAAGAAAAGACATGCCAAAAGCAAAATACACTATTTTTAAAATCACAATAACTAAAAAAAATATCACAGCATTATACAATAAAATACTTATAAATAAAACATTGTATACACATGTATAATATAACCACAATCCCCACCTCTCCTATAAGTTTAATAGTAAGTTGTTGTTTTTTTTTGGTCTTTATTTACAATGGAGATAACAGACATAACTAATATATAGGCATTCCATGGGAGCTTTGTGGGGTTCCATGGGAGTAACTTTTATTTTAATGGCGAAACATCGCAGTGAGTTTCTAATTTTAAAAGCACTGTCCTCCATCTTTAATACACCTTTTCAGTCATATCAGTCTCGCCAGCTTTCCAGTTACAAGAATTTCTGTTGTGAGAAATCTAGTGAATGTGCAGTGAAACTTAATTTACACATGTATTATTTAGTGTCACTACACATAAACCATTTTCAGTTTTAGCCAATGCAGTCTATGTTGTGTAAACCTACTTTAAATACAGCCACCAGCTCCCCCTGCCGAGATTGAAGATAACTGGAGGTATTGGTTGATTTTTGCTGAAGCTGTGATCCCTATTATTTCCTATGGGAGACACATCACCACTCATTGAAACAGAGTGGGTCAGCACACTTTCTTTTAAAACATCGCTGGACCCACAGATTACCAGACTGGTGAAGCCAAAAAGACAATTTCTTTTGGTTCTTAAGATTCTTTGATCATCAGGACCATAGTGAATTCAGCTAGCTCCCATACTCTTGTGTGCGCATGTGTATATACTGCACACACATAATTAACAAAACCTTAAAGATAATATCACATACACATGCAAGTCATGTACATGCCTACACATGCATGCTCATATGCACTCCCACACACACAGAAACCTGCACACAAATATACAGAAGCACACATATAGTTAATTCACATATGCGCCCACACACAAACATGCAGGGGTGGATAAATTCACTTGCATACTCATCCCAGGAATTAGAAATATGGTGAAGTGTATAATGTAAGCACATGGTTAATCAATAGTTCAAAAGGTTAGACGGGTCCTTTTTTCTCTGCATGAGGAGCTGCAATGGGGAGGCACACATTTTTGAAAAATTGTGTCAGAAAGTCACAGCACTTTCTTCACTTAACAAAGTCTCCTTACATGCTCCAGGGAGAAATAGTTAAACAGTAGCAAACAGGGTCATATTGCGGTGAGAGAGAGGCACAGTGACAATGATATGCCATGCACAGAATATTTCCAAACTGCATGTAAACCTAATCAATCTACATACTCCCTCCCATACTACCAGCTGAGCTGCTGATTCCCATATCTGTATACAAAATCTACTAGATATAAGCCAAAAATAGAAAAAGACACTCTAAAAGAAATGAACAGGCACCCATTCATGAGCAAAAAACACCAAATGCTAAAAACATAAAATGGATTATTTAATTAAAGTTATTGGACAGAAGATACGCCTCATATAGCACTCCATTGCACATCCCAAATGTGTGTCATATTGTCATTCTGCTACTCTGGCATCTACCACTACTTGCTTTCTGCATATATGGGAAGGTAATTTCCAGCCTAGGAAATACATACAAAACCTGGAAATTGATTGCACTCCCACACTGGACTGGGTGCCGATCACAAGTCCTGGGCAAAACTCTTAGAATAAATTGGGTGCACATTCCATTAAATGGATGACACTCACAGAAAAAAACTGGATGCACATTCCATTAAATGGGAATCACTCACTGAATAAATTGGGTGCACATTCCATTAAATGGATAGTACATAATAAACTGGGTTCTCATTCCATTAAATGGATAGTACAGAATAAATTGGGTGCACATTCCATTAAATGGATAGTACAGAATAAACTGGGTTCTCATTCCATTAAATGGATAGTACAGAATAAATTGAGTGCACATTCCATTAAATAGCTCTCACTCCCATAATAAATTGGGTGCACATTCCATTAAATGGGAAGTACACACAGAATAAACTGGGTACACATTCCATTAAATGGATAGCACTCAAATAATAAAATGGGTGCATATTCCATTAAATGGATAGAACTCACAGAATAATCTTGTTGCACATTCCATTAAATGGATAGCACTCACAGAATAAACTGGGTGCACATTCCATTAAATGGCTCTCACTCCTATAATGAACTGGGTGCACATTCCACTAAATACTTAGTACTCACACAATAAACTGGGTGCATATTTCATTAAATTAATTGCACTCAAAGAATAAACTGGCTGCATATTCCATTAAATGGGAAGTACTGAGAGAATAAATTGGGTGCACATTCCATTAAATGGGAAGCACTCACATATTTTTTGGGTGCACATTCTATTAAATGGACAGCACTCATAGAATAAACTGGATTCACATTTCATTAAATGGGAAGCACTCACAGAAAAAACTGGATGCACATTCCATTAAATGGGAAGAACTCATAGAATACAGTGGATGCACATTCCATTAAATGGATAGCACTCACATAGACTAGTTGCAAAGGATAAGCCAAAAATAAAAACAAAGACTGCAAATGAAACTAGTTGGGGGTCACTGTGATGAGCTATTTGAATTTATCATCTACTTGGCCAATAGCTGTGTATAAATTCTACATTTTACATTTGACTGCTGATTTATTTTGCATTGTATATATACCAGTATCATTAATAGCATGCCCAATTCATATGTGTATAGTAATAACTCAAATTAAATGTCATGTTTTTACTTTGGATGAAACATATAATTTTTTTGTGCGTGTTGGGCAAACTTCATTAAAGGGGCTTTAAACATAGAAATTATGTTAAATAATTCTGCCCTGCATGCATAATTATGTAGCATAAGGCTAGTCATACCTGTACATTAAAGTAAAGAAAATTAAATATTTTTCTAAATGGGTCGGGGAAAGACTTTTCTGCAGGCATCAAAAGAGCTCTTCAAGTGCTTCTGTAGTTGAGACTTTCAATATTCAATAATGATTGAGCAATATCTTTGTCAGTTGATTAATGCATGCATCAGCCATTAACCATCACCTAGAAAGATTACAAGTTTTGAGCTATAGAATGTGTGAAACGAACGCAACAAAAGTTGCGTTATTTCACCCTCCATAACGCTGCTATTTCAAGTTTCTAAAAAGCCTCCTTGAGCGTGCGATATGGTGGCGATGAACTCCATACCGCACAAAATCCAAAGGCTGTTTTGACGTGCTCGTGCACGCTTTCCCCATAAAAACCAATGGGAAGAAGGTGTTAGAAAAAAAACTAACACCTGAAGCGCGGAATGACGATTGCTGTAACGCTACCCCATTGATGTTTATGGGGAAAAAAGTTACGTTTAAACCTAACACCCTGATATAAACCCCAAGGGGCCAAATTATCATTGTTCAAGTGGACATGATCCAATATTGCAGATCATGTCCACTGCACATCGATAAATGCCAACAGCATACGCTCTCTGCATTTATCATTGCACCAGCAATGATGCAATACCACCCCCTGCAGATTTGCAGCCAATCGGGGATGTCAATCAACCCGATCGTATTCGATCAGATTGATTTCTGTCAATTTCTGTCCGCCGCCTCAGAGCAGGCGGACAGGTTATGGAGCAGCGGTCTTTAGACCTGAAGGCTCGCCAGAAACACGGGGCATCAAGCTCCGTACATAGCTTAATAAATATTCCCCCAAGTCTAAACACCCCTAATCTGCTGCCCCTGACATCGCTATATAAAGTTATTAACCCGTAATCTGCTGCTCCCAACATTGCCGCCACTAATAAAAGTTATTATCCCTATTCCGCCGCTCCCAACATCGCTGCCACTATAATAAAGTTATTAACCCCTATTCCCTTGCACCCCAACATCGCCACCACTAAAATGTAGATATTAACCACTATTCCACCGCTCCCTGACATCGCCGCCACTAAATAAAATTATTAAGCGCTAAACCTCTGGCCTCCCACATCACCGCCACTAAATAAACCTATTAACCGCTAAACCAAAAGCCCCCCACATCGCAAAAAACTAAATTAAACTATTAACCCCTAAACCTAACAACCCCCTAACTTTAAATTAAAATTACAATATCCCTATCTTAAAAGAAATAAAAACTTACCTGTGAAATTAAAAAATACCTAAGTTTAAACTAACAGTTAACCTAACCAAACTATTATACTAAAATTAAAATAACTACAAATTAAATAAACTAAATTACACATTAAAAAAACTAACACTACTAAAAAAAATTAAATCTAAAATTACAAAAAATAAAAAATACTAAATTACAAAAAATAACAAACTCTAAATTACAAAAAATAACAAACACTAAATTACAAAAATAACAAACAAAATTATCCAAAATAAAAACAATTGCAACTAATTTAATAGCCCTATAAAAATAAAAAAGGCCCTCCCAAAATAAAATAAAAAACCCTAGCCTACAATAAACTACCAATAGCCCTTAAAAGGGCCTTTTGTAGGGCATTGCCCTAAAGAAATCAGCTCTTTTACCTGAAAAAAAAAATACAAAGACCCCCTCTCAGATAGCGAAATGGATCATGTTGGTATAGGCTGGAACGCAAGCATTTTAGCCTCACCGCACAACCTGTAATACTGGCGCTATGGAAAACATCATTTTTTTGAGTGCGGGATTGACGTTGCGTTACAGGCTAAAATGCTTGAGGTATAGCTATACCAACAAGACTCATAATGGCTGTGTTATGTTTTTTACGCTGAAATGGACATTTTTTCAGCGTTAAAACCTTAATGCAAAACTCGTAATCTAGGTGCATGTAACTTCACTTGTATTTTTGGCAAGTCCTTACCCCATAAAATAAAAAAATTAAAAATGTGTGTTGCTGCTGGCTTGTAGCAAGAGCACTAGCTATTACTATAACTTTAAGTTTAATCTGCTGTCCATCTGCTAATCTGCTGCCCTGAATATGTGCTCTATAAGAAAAAAATGACAAATGGCTATTCATTAACAAATTCCAAACAACCCCCTTGTAGGGATGGGCGAATGTTTTGCAACATTCGAAAAATGAAAAGAATTTTAACACGTTTGTTCAAATCGTTTTTCGAATGTTCGGTTACAAATTTTATGATTACATTCAAAAATATTTGTTTCGAAAAAATTTAATTTATATATTTGTAATAGTATTTCTAATGCTTTCTTTAAATGTAATATTCAAATTATACAATATTCGATCAAAATGGAAACATTCAAATTGATATATTTGTATCTATTATGTATCAATTTACTAGATTCCCTACCACATGAACGATTGAACTTCTGAATAATATTTGTTAAACAGAATGTTAAATTCGAAATTTCGAATGTGGACATTCGATCTAATTATGAACATTCGAATTCGAAAGTGACATTCGAAAACTGTAAATAGCATTCGATTATAGAATTTTTAAGAATATTCATTCGTATCAACATTCAAATTTGTAATTTAAATCTGGGTAATAATTATTATTATTATTTTATTATTATCATCGGTTATTTGTAGAGTGCCAACAGATTCTGCAGCGCTAAATTTGTTCTAACATTCAAATTTGGAAATTTACACATTTGCCCATCCCTACCTCCTTGATGAATATCGAATGATATGAAAGAAAAACATTTATATGAAATACATGTTTTGGTCTATGTTTATGTCTAAACATTTCCACATAATAGATGTTTTTCATTGCAAATATGAATATAAAGTGAAAACAATGCTTTGTGGAAAGAAAACACAAGAATGAAAGTTACAACTAAACCTGACAAAGGTAAATGGCAGTCTTAAAATCACACTCTTTATGTATGACTAGTAGTTGGCCTAACAAAGTATTGTAACTTAATTTCATGTTCTTAAATGATCATAGTGTAAAGCCAATGAGTATTTCTACTCGTTCTAGTACTATTTCTGCTTACAGTTTAAGGTAGCACATATTTATAGTGTAAAACAAAGACTATTGTTACATTTAAAGTAATATCTCTACTTAAATTAGCTGCTACTTAATTTAAGATTTCTTCTACAAGATATGACAAGTCCACAGATTTCATCCTTGTGGGATTTATCCTCCTGCTAACAGGAAGTGGCAAAGAGCACCACAGCAGAGCTGTATATATAGCTCCTCCCTTCCCTCCACCCCCAGTCATTCTCTTTGCCTGTATAGTAATAGGAAGAGGTAGGAAGTGAAGTGTTACTTTAGTTTCTTCAATCAAGAAGTTTTTTATTTTCAAATAGTGCCAGTGAGTACTATTTTTCTCAGGGAAAGTGAGGATTCTTCCTGCCCTGATGTTGATGATCTTAGCAAGCATTTTCTAAGATTCATGATGGTTCCCACTGCTGCTGAAGGTAGTGTAAGAAAATCTTCAGGGTGGAGACCGGTGTGTTGCTACAAGCAACTTTGAGATATGTTCAGTCTTTTTGTTTCTGGGGAGACTTGATACACAGAACAGGCTGACAATTTCCCCTTTATGGGGAGGGGTAAGCAGTATACACATGTATAAAGAAATGGTGTACCTGGAATCTCTTTCTCTTTATTACTAAACTATGTTAAAGATTTTTACCTGATAAAGAGAGGCTTTGACGCTGGGAGTTGCGGTTCTGTTTCATAGGGTCATGTTATGTAAAGCACATGGCTTAGTGTTCTGACATGGATAAACAGAGATTATGGCGCTGATTAATAAAGGAAAACTAAGCCACTCTAAGACAGTCACCCCCGGAAAGCCCTACCATACGGGTGAAAGGGCGTAGATTGAGTCTGTGTTGTTTCCTGTTAAGGACATTTTCCTCTAATCTAGGTACCTAGTTTTCAACCTTGTTGCCCACGCGTGTTCCACGCTAAGTGCGGGTCTTTGAATCACTTTTCTCCCTCCTGGACTGGGATTTAATTGGCCTAACACGGACGCCGAAAAAAGAGCAGTCTCCATTTATGCTGACCGGGTTCAGCTGACGCCAATAGAAGCGTGCAGTACTGGGAGATTTTGCCTACCTGTGTAAACCTTCAGCAGTGGGAGCCAAAAGATTATCATTAAGCTACTCTCAACAAAGTGTGAGTAAGACTAAGTGTATACTTTCCGGCATTAAGGTGTTTCAAACCAGCGTTATACCATAATTTTCATTTATTACGATGAACTCTATTTATTACAACTGCAGCGTTGATCTGTTACCAACAGGAACTTTGTAACACATATATTATTGATTGTGACATTTTATCCTGACCGGAGAATTCAATTCAACTTTGTATCTATTTTCTCTGCTGGATTTTATATATTATTTATATACGCTCATCATATTTTGAGCTCAAATTTTTTAGGGTGGTATTCCAGTTTTATATAAATACTTCTTTCATTAAGGGAGACGTCCCTTTTATTGTTATTTTATTATTGCATTGTATTTTAACTCTAAGTAAAGTTTTTCAATTACTATATCCTCTTACGTCTTACTTGTTTCTTTATAATTGACTAGGTGTGGTGGTAAATTTAGCTTTCAGCGCCCTCTTTTACCTTTCGATATTAGTGTTCTGACATATTGTGCAGAGTTTTTCTCTTACTATATCGAGCATTTATAAGAGGGCACATGGCTTATAGGGGACATGTTTAATTTTTTTGCTATGACCCATGCGGGTCTTACCGTACTTGCATAACGCCCATGGCGGACGGGGCCTATTTTGCACGCTCAGACGCGCAGTTCAGCTGGATTGCATGGGCGACAGAGTCCTGTTCTCTGGGGAGGCCTAAGTGTTCCGGACTTAAAAAGGGCCTGAATAGCTTCTCGAGCAGCAGAGGTCACATTCAGGGGCAGGTAGGCGCCACAGCAGAGCTGTGGCGTGGTGCAGGTGCCCAATTAGCTCTAAAACATATTTTAATTGTTAAACATCGTTATTATATTGGTTTACCATATTTCAGCAAGTGGATGCAATATTGTTAGAGTGTTTTTGATCATTTTCAAATAAATTTGTGAAATGGGGATTATGCGAATTTATCTCCTCAGATAAATCTGGACTAGGAGACCAGAGACTCTCTTCTTTGGTGGTTGTCGCCGGATGATCTGTCCCAAGGGACATGTTTCCGCAGACCCTCGTGGGTGATAGTGCCAATGGACCAATGGATGCCAGTCTACTAGGCTGGGGTGCAGATTGGAATTCCCTGAATGCTCAGGGTGTATGGACTCAGGTGGAGTCTCTACTTCCAATCAATATTCTGGAATTGAGAGCAAGATGCCTTAGTGATGACAGAAGTATCCAAGATAATTCAATGGGCGGAGACCCACTCTTGTTATCTGTCAGCAATCTACTCATGGAGTAAAGTTAGGATTCCCAGGATTCTGTCTTTTCTCCAAGAAGGATTGGAGAAAGGGTTATCAGCGAGTTCCTTAAAGGGACAAATTTCTGCTTTGTCAATTTTACTTCACAAACGTTTGGCAGATGTTACAGACGTTCAGTCCTTTTGTCAGGCTCTGACCAGAATCAAGCCTATGTTTAGACCAGTTGCTCCACCCTGGAGTTTGAATTTAGTTCTTAATGTTTTTCAAGGGGTTCCATTTGAACCCATGTATTCCATAGATATTAAGTTGTTATCTTGCAAAGTTTTATTTTTGGTTGCTATTTCTTCTGCTCATAGAGTTTCTGAGCTTTCAGCATTACAATGTGAATCGCCTTATCTTATCTTCCATTCTGATAAGGTGGTTTTACGTACCAAACCTGGTTTCCTTCCTAAGGTTGTTTCTAATAAGAATATTAATCAGGAAATTGTTGATCCTTCATTATGTCCTAACCCTTCTTCTAAGAAGGAGCATATGTTGCATAACCTGGACGTGGTCCATGCCCTGAAGTTTTACTTGCAGGCGACTAAGGATTTCTGTCAATCATCTTCATTATTCATTGTTTTTTCTGGAAAACATAGGGGTCAGAAAGCTACGGCTACCTCTCTTTCTTTTTGGCTGAAGAGTATCATCCATCTGGCGTATGAGAATGCTGGACAGCAGCCTTCTGAAAAAATTACGGCTCATTCTACTAGGGCTGTGGCTTCCTCATGGGCATTTAAAAACGATGCTTCTGTTGAACAGATTTGCAAGGCTGCGACTTGGTCGTATTTTCACACTTTTCCAAATTTTCCAAATTTGATACTTTTGCTTCTTCTGAGGCTGGTTTTGGGAGAAAGGTTCTTCAAGCAGTGGTGCCTTCCATTTAGGTTCCTGTCTTGTCCCTCCCTTTCATCCGTGTCCTGTTGCTTTGGTATTGTATCCCATAAGTAAGGATGAAATCCATGGACTTGTCAGATCATGTAGAAGAAAAGGAAATTTATGCTTACCTGATAAATTTATTTCTTCTACGATATGACAAGTCCATGGCCCTCCCTGTCATTTTTAAGACAGGTTTAGATTATATTATATTTTTTATAAACTTCAGTCACCTCTGCACCTTTGGCTTCTCCTTTCTCTTCCTAACTTTGGTCTAATGACTTGGGGTGGAGGGAAGGGAGGAGCTATATATACAGCTCTGCTGTGGTGCTCTTTGCCACTTCCTGTTAGCAGGAGGATAGATCCCACAAGTAAGGATGAAATCCGTGGACTCGTCATATCGTAGATGAAATACATTTATCAGGTAGGCATAAATTTCCTTTTTCTTCACAGAAAAGGAACCACATAAACAGCATCATCCATACGTTAAAATGCACCTTACATAAATTTTTAACTGCTGTGCTATATTTGGCAGGACATTGCAATCAAGGAAGCTCCCTATAATCTCTTGCGAGTACTGCAATGCCCTTGTGCCAGGCAGCAAAATATTATTTTAAGTTTCCTGGTGTGGGGTCTACTGTAGACATGGACCTACTGTGCCTTGTCTTAGAAAAGCTGAATTGAAGGAACTGACATCATAAGCTGATTTCTTAAGGTACTGCTTGTTTGACCTGATAAATAATGTGGCTATGTTACTAAATTTCAGACTGAAAATGATTTATGTCTGATCTGCCAAAATTGCTGCGTCGTTTGAAAACAAGCTTTATGTACCCTCACTTTGTCCACTAGGGAGGGAGAAATATGGGCCCCTGGGGCTAATGAAAATGTGTCACACAAATTCAAGTCCCATTCTAATTTTTACCCTTTACAGGCTAGAGGAAAAAGCTTGGAGGTATTTCATAAGAGGGTGTTAGAGGATCTTACCCTTCTTTCAAAATCCCAAGCGGGTAAAGCCTCTAACCTGTCGAGGAGAGAAAGGGATGCTATCATGAAACTTCAGAATAAAGAATCATATCGTCATCACACAATCTGATAAAGGCGGTAGTATAGTTGTTCTAGACAAAAAGGTATATATTGATGAGGCTCTCAGGCAGCTGAGGGACCCTGATGCATACACACTATTGTCATGAGACCCTACATTACATTTCAAGGATTTGCTAAGGGATCTTTTGAACGATGGTTTATAGATGGGCATCATAGATAAACAAACTTTTCACTGCCTCATGGTAGACAGCCCTCTAATACCTATCTTTCACCATTTCCCTAAGGTCCACAAGAGTCTGGTCAATGTACAAAGTAGGCCTATAGTGGCTGGCATTGGCTCTCTCCTAGAGCCACTGTCCAAATGGGTTGACAAATTTCTTCAGCCCCTATTCCAATGCCTGCCTAGTTATTTACATGACATAGCCCACACATTGTCTAAGTTGGAAAAATTTTTATGGGAATCAGAGTATAGTTGGTTAACCATTGATGTGGTCTCCCTATACTCTACTATACCCCACACGTTTGGTGTTCAAGCTTTCACCTTCTTTTTGGATAAACACACTACACTCCCCAGAGAATATAAGGATTCTGTTATCAGAGCGATTGAGTTCTTATTGCAGCACAACTTTTTTATGTTCTTAGATGATCGCTATCTCTAGAGACGTGAAACCGCGATGAGGAAAAGTTTTCCCCTTCCTACGCTAACCTCTTTATGGGGTGGTGGGAGCGGGT
This sequence comes from Bombina bombina, assembly GCF_027579735.1. Lineage (NCBI taxonomy): Eukaryota > Metazoa > Chordata > Amphibia > Anura > Bombinatoridae > Bombina > Bombina bombina. The sequence continues at coordinate 999,206,435 of NC_069504.1, read as the reverse complement.
CTACATCTATGGAGATGGCAATGTGTTCTCCCGACACTTTATTAAATATATGCGCTTCATAGATGACCTGTTGATCATCTGGTCTTTGGACCGACAACAGGCCCAGGAATTTGTGAATTACCTCAATACCAATGAGATGGGACTCAAATTCACATTTGAGTGGCATAAAACATCTATCAACTATCTGGATGTTACCTTAACATCGGATAGTCAGTCCAAGAAGTTACTCTCTACGCTCTACAGGAAACCCATCTCAGGGAACACCCTTCTACATGCCCGTAGTAGTCATCCTAGGCATGTATTTAAGGGGATTGCAAAAGTCCCAATTCATGAGGGTTAGGCGTAATTGTACCCTGAATGGTAACTTCCATAGAGAGAGTGAGGATCTTACCAAATGCCTAAGAGCCAGATACTACCCCAATAAACTGGTAAAGAGAGCATATACAGAAGTTAGTCAAATGGATAGAGCTAAGTTGTTTGAGTCAAACAAAATGAATGGTGCTAAATGTATGGGTACCAAGGTTAAACCTACACTTGTTACAGCCTACTCAAATCAGTATCATCAGGTGTGTAATGTCATCAGAAAGAACCTAGCCATTTTACGCGGAGATACACTGTTGGGAGAAGTCATCAATGATGGATGCAACTTTGTCTATAAAAGAAACTTGACCTTGGGAAATTTGTTATCCCCTAGTATGCTCAAAAAAGGAAGAACATAAAAGCTCATGGCTGCAATTTAAGGGCCCATTTGAATGTGGCAATAAATCATGCAGATCTTGTGACCACATAAATATATCCACCTTATTTGTTTCAGCAACTACAACAGAGGTCTTTGAAACTAAAGGGTGTGTCAAATGCGGTAATAAATATGTTGTGTACTTGGTTGAGTACACAACATGTCCAAGACAATATGTAAGGAGAACCTCAAGGGAAGTAGGGACCCACATCAAAGAACACCTCTCCTATATTACTAATGACTGAGCAGTCTCAGCCTTATCCAAAAATTTTTTAGAGGTACATAATGGAGATTTACAATCCTTTAGGTGGCAGGCTATCAAGCAAATTATTAAACCCCCGCAAGGGGGAGATAAGTTTCATATTTTATCCAGACAAGAGATATACTGGATTTACAAGCTCGGTAGCTTGCCACCTAGAGGATTTAATTTAGAATTTGCTATCATCAACTTTTGGCATAGATAGAGCTAATAGTGTGTCTGGTTGCATGATTAGGGGGTTGCTCCCAGATCAATGAACAAATTCATATAGATTACTTGACATCTACAGCGGCCATTATAGGACATATACTCTTATCCTGCCTCCACTTATCCCCCCTTTTGTTTATCTCCCGTGTTGATGGAAGATTGCAAAGTAGGATTTGTATATGCAATAACAATAACAATAATATTATCTAATTTTATATCCACCTTTCAGACAAACTTTAGGCATAATATTTTTTCTTAGTTTCCCTTCTTTCTATATATATGCTCCAACAAGCAATATTAGTGGCTAAAGTTTGCCCTAGGGAAGTCCTTCTTTCTGCATATATAAACACATCTAATACATATGCACTTATCTCCTGGTACTATGAACAGAATACCTAGCAGTCATATAAGTTTATCATATTATTTATATACTATGCTACTAAAATTAGGTTTGTCACAGTATATATTTTTTACTTGTTTGGGAATTTTATCAATAGAGAATTGAATGGTTATATAACTTTAAATATGTTGTTAATATTTCCAATATAGCCTACATGAAATCCGACTTAACATTTAAGTATGTACATTCATTTAACTGGAAAATTGTGTTTGTACTTAGAATGTATAGAGTTATCTACACTACAATTGGATGTATATATGCAATATATGCGTTACTAGTATTGATTCACCTATTATGGGTGTTTAAGGATTAAATATTGTGAACACTATTGTTACCTGTATTTTATGTCTATGACTATGGTCTGATTGACCGAAACCGGTCAGACTTTATTTTTTATTGTTCACTATTTATCCAATGGAGTCTGCCTATTTTTAATGGAACGTCAATAATAATATACATTTTTTACTTTTATAAGCTTTTGTATTCTATCTTTCTATTCTTTTGTCTATACAGGTAGCCCTCAGTGTACGCCGGGGTTAGGTTCCAGAAGGAATTGTTGTAAATCAAAAATGTTGTAAATTGAAACCCAGTTTATAATGTAAGTCAATCGGAAGTGAGGGAGTTAGGTTCCAGGCGTATCTCAAAATTGTCATAAGTAACACCTAATACATTATTTTTAAAGCTTTGAAATGAAGACTTTATATGCTAAATATCATTATAACCCTAATAAAATAATCACACAACAAAGAATATATAATTAAACTAAGTTAAATGAACAAAAACATTTGCTAAACAGCATTATAAACCTAATAAAATAATCACACAACACAGACTTCACTTGCATTTTTCTGCAAACAGTTATTTCTATGCATTCCAATCTGGACTGATTTATAGACAGGAAGATCTCATTCCTTTGAAATCTGCTCGATAGCTCAGGTCTGGTTAAACTGATTAATTTCAGCTTGCTTGGCTTTGCTGCAACAAAAGCAGACAGCTCCACCTACTGGCTATTTTAATAAATGCACTGCTTCTCAATGCTTTTTAATAGCAGTCACATGACTGGAAAAAAAGGTTGTTATTGTGAAACGGTGCAAATTGAACCGTTGTAAAACTAGGGCCACCTGTACATTGTTTTGTACTGAAGCTTTACATATATTTGTAACTCAGAGACTAGCCAAACTTCTGGAATTGTTGAACATTAGGTGTCTGGCTTTATTTGTTACATAATCAATGTCCCAAATGTCTAAATATATTATTTAAGTCTTTGTAACTTGGTGAGCATTGTGTTAAACTTCTTTATATTTAATGAAAACAATATATTAAAACAAATACAAAGTAGAACTTCATAGATTCAGCAACAAATATTTGTATCTATATAAATAGAACTATCCATATAGCATAATATAATGTGATTAACTTTTTACTAAATACATGTTCAGTGTTCTCCACAGAAAATGTTGCCAGATGGGTAGTTTTTTTAAAGAAGCCTCTAAGCACACTTAGGAAGGTTTCCACGTCTGTTTGCACCTTTTTCCCTTAGGAAGACTAAATGCATACAGAGAGCAGCGCACTCACAGGAGCAAACAACAAGCTCAATATGATTTACCACCTGGGTGGAGCTTCTTATTTAGCCCAGTAATGCTTTTCACAGAGTAGAACATTCCTGTAGCATATGAGTCTGATACCGCCTATTACGGTCTGTCCAGTGCTGAAATACCAGGCAATTCCTCTCTGAACAAGGTTTTACTTTTAAATGTTAATTAAGCTATTCAAAGCACAAATTATATGCATAATTTAAAATAAATTGATTTAATTATAATTTATGCAAAAACATGAAAAAATTAATATTAGTTACATTTAGCTAAATATTTGTTTTAAATTTTATCCGGGTGGTGCACCCATTTAATAAATTATGTGGAGAACATTGATGTTTATAGTTCTCTAAAGAAAATAAATCAATGTAGATAGATCGATATGGGTTATATGGTTGGGAGACCACACTAGGGACAGTTTGTATGGGGCATAGATTTATTTTTACATGAGTAAATTGTAAATGATTGATAATTGTTATGCTATTATGGTTCCATAAATATTTACTAGTTAACAATGAATAGTTATTTACCTGGGGCAGAGGCAAATATACTTTGAAAATGTAACAGTTTAAATTGCGAACATAAAACAACGTAATTATGACTGGGTAAGTTTATATATATATATATATATATATATATATATATATATATATATATATATATATATACATATACATATATATAGAACCTTCTCCGGTAAAGAAGAGGCACTCACAGGTCTTAATAGGCATAAAGGTTTTATTTATAGGTTAGGTCAGAGCAAATGCATAGTCTTACATAATTGTTCCCATGTAGAGCGTGTATACAGGAGCCTTAGAGTTTAATCAATGAATGAGCTTTAGATAAACCTTCTCCTAACATTTGCATAGCTTAGAATGTATATACAAGATAGTTAGACTTCAATCAGTGAATAGACTTTGCATAAACATTTTCATAAAATGTTCCAAAACGTATACACTACCTGATTACTATTGAATAAGTTAAACTAAACATGCAATAATCATTAACTCGCTTTTACACTATCTGATTGCGATTGAGTAAGTGAAGCTAAACATGCAATACTCACTGTTTCAACCAGGGGATAAATTAAACATTCTCCTACCATTTAGATAACTTATGCACCATCTGGTTACTATTACACAAGTAGAGCTAAATCTCCATACTATTACTGTAGCAACTAAACCTATAAAGGCAAAACTAAATGAAATTAAAATGGAATAAATTAATGAATTCACTAAAAAAATGGCTATAACTGACCCAATTGTGTAGTGTTCAAAACCCTACAGCTAAGGTCCTTAACATTATTATACATGTAGTTACACTAAGCCAGTTTTTGTAGTAACCTGAAAAGAAATATAGTAGTTAAACACAATATCAAGAGGCATTACACAAAGTAGAATACCACACATATTGCTAAATATGTAGTACTCAAAGGAAACAATGCCAGTCAATGACCATATTCTGACCTTTGGGGTGAATCATATTTAGTTGATGAATCCATCTGGCTTCTAATTGAAGCAACTTCTTATTACACTCCCCCCCTGCATTAGTGGGGTACATGATCAGTTAAAGTAAAACACTGATAATTTGTCCCTTTTTAAAGAAGTGCCTTGCTTCTGGCTGCTCACTGTTGAGGGCTGATTGAATGTCAGAACTTTGGTTGGCCATACAATTATGGACATAATCTAAAGCCTTTCCTACATAGAATTGACCCCAGCTGCACTTAAGGTACACCACATATTTAGTGATGCACATAAGGAAATATCTAATGGTATATTTTCATTTCTATGTGGCTGACTGAAATTCAAACCAGGAATCATTGAATTACATGTTGTGTACCCTGTGCACCGGTAAGACCCAGTTTTTGTGCTCGATAGCCACACTAATTTCTTGTAGCAATGTACAGTATCTGGTAACATAAGAATATCCCTATGATTTTGATTCCTCTTAAAACCCACTCTAGGTACTTGCCTATACTTAAATAGTAAGAAGGGTCACTTTGGAGGAAGTACAGTGGTTTCTCTAACTTTAATCCATTTGTCCTATATCAGGGAAGAATTTTGTAGTTAACATCTTTTTTTTTTTGTCTCATCATGATTTCCTTTATCAGGAATCAGCAGGAATCAGCAGCTTTTATACTTTGTATGATTGTCCATTCTTCTAGTTTATGGCTGGTTTGTAACGGGACCACATTAGACCCCCCCCCAGAAATCTTTTGGTTAAAGAATGTCTCAAATATAAAGTATCTCAGTTGTAGTGTAGCCGTATCACCACCTGTTGTTTCATTTTCAGTTACTAACAAGTTTCTAGCAGTATCAGTTTCTGCAAAAGAAGGTCTGTGTATCTTCTAAATTAGTATCCATAAGTCCACTGGTTCAAGATATGTGTTGTGTCCAGTGACTAAATTTTAATGACACAATATGCATATTTCTAATGGGATATCCTCTTCCAATAAGCACTGCTTTGGAAGATACACAAGCCCTTTCTTTTACAGAAACTGACACTGCTAGAATCTTTTTTGCACCTGAAGAAGAAACAGGTGGTGATATAGCTAAAAAATAAACAAATTAAATCTGCATGGGTGTACCTTTCTGATTACCACAGAAAGAAATTCAATCCTTAGAGTTTCAGAATTAGGAATCTTCAAATGATTGGCATCCTGAGTTTTGCAAGAAAAGGTGCGCAATTGAAAATAATTGCTCATTCGATTTAATCTTGCTGGTTACTGAAGAGGTAAGAAAACACCTGGATAAAATCAAGGAAGAGATTAAACTATTTGAGGATAAAAAATTACAGACCATTAAGTAAGACCCTAGTGGGGAATGGTTGGAGAAATTTATCACACAGATAAATGAATATAAGGATGAACTAATTCAGTTTAAAAATAGAAAAAATATTCAAACTGTTTTGGATTTTTACAAAGAAAACAAATATTGGCTAATTACGAGTATCCTACTATTTAGCACTCTTGCTAGATGGAGGCTTTTTGCATGCGTCAGTTTGTGCTCATATAATTTATGAGTTGAAAGTAAAAAGTTAGCGCGAGAGTGAAAAACCGAAGTGTGCAAAAATTGGAATATTGTGACCTCGTTAAGGTATTCACCCATGGATTTCAATGGAGCATAAAACTACAAAAAAAAAAAAAAATACAACTAACACCCATACTCGAACGCTAACCCAACAGCCAATAGAATGCGAGCTTGATTAAACTTGAATCTGATTGGCTGATTCCATCACCCAATCAGAATTTTCCTACCTTTATTCCGATTGGCTGATAGAATCCTATCAGCCAATCGGAATTCGACGGACGCCATCTTGGATGACGTCATTTAAAGGAACCGTCATTCGGCGAGTAGGCGTCGGTAGAAGAGGATGTTCTGCGTCAGCTGGAAGATGATGGCTCCGGAAGAAAGAAGATTGAAGATGCTGCTTCATAGAAGACTTCATCCCAATGATGGTCTTCTTCAGTGCCTGCTTGGATCAAGACTTCAGCCCGATGATGGATTTCTTGGCCGCCGCTTGGATCCAGACTTCAGCCCGAGGATGGACGTCACTCTTCAGCCCCCCGCTTGGGCTTGGATCAAGACATCGGAGGCTCTTCTAGACAGATTGGGACCCGGTGTGGTGAAGACAAGGTAGGGAGATCTTCAGGGGGTTAGTGTTAGGTTTATTTAAGGGGGGTTTGGGTTAGATTAGGGGTATGTGGGTGGTGGGTTGTAATGTTGGGGGGGTATTGTATGGTTTGTTTTTTACAGGCAAAAGATCTGAATTCTTTGGGGCATGCCCTGCAAAGGGCCCTTTTCAGGGCTGGTAAGGTAAAACAGCTTTTCTATTTTAATTTTAGAATAGGGTAGGGCATTTTTTTATTTTGGGGGGCTTTGTTATTTTATTAGGGGGCTTAGAGTAGGTGTAATTAGTTTAAAATTGTTGTAATATTTTTCTAATGTTTGTAAAAAAAAATTATTTTTTGTAACTTAGTTCCTTTTTTATTTTTTGTACTTTAGTTAGTTTATTTAATTGTATTTATTTGTAGGTATTGTATTTAATTAATTTATTGATAGTGTAGTGTTAGGTTTAATTGTAGATAATTGTAGGTATTGTATTTAATTAATTTATTGCTAGTGTAGTGTTAGGTTTAATTGTAGATAATTGTAGGTAGTTTATTTAATTTATTTATTGATAGTGTAGTGTTAGGTTTAATTGTAACTTAGGTTAGGATTTATTTTACAGGTAATTTTGTAATTATTTTAACGAGGTAACTATTAAATAGTTATTAACTATTTAATAACTATTGTACCTGGTTAAAATAAATACAAAGTTGCCTGTAAAATAAATATTAATCCTAAAATAGCTACAATATAATTATAATTTATATTGTAGCTATATTAGGGTTTATTTTACAGGTAAGTATTTAGATTTAAATAGGAATAATTTATTTAATAAGAGTTAATTTATTTCGTTAGAATAAAATTATATTTAATTTAGGGGGTTGTTAAGGTTAGGGTTAGAATTAGCTTTAGGGGTTAAAAAATTTATTAGAGTAGCGGTGAGCTCCGATCGGCAGATTACAGGTTAATAATTGAAGTTAGGTGTCGGCGATGTTAGGGAGGGCAGATTAGGGGTTAATACTATTTATTATAGGGTTATTGAGGCGGGAGTGAGGCGGATTAGGGGTTAATAAGTGTAGGTAGGTAGCGGCGACGTTGGGGGCGGCATTTTAGGGGTTAATAAATATAATATAGGGGTCAGCGGTGTTAGGGGCAGCAGATTAGGGGTTCATAGGGATAACGTAGGTGGCAGCGGTGTGCGGTCGGCAGATTAGGGGTTAATAATAAAATGCAGGGGTCAGCGATAGCGGGGGCGGCATATTAGGGGTTAATAAATATAATATAGGGGTCAGCGGTGTTAGGGGCAGCAGATTAGGGGTACATAGTTATAATGTAGCTTGCGGTGGTGTACGGAGCTGCAGATTAGGGGTTAATAATAAAGTGCAGGGGTCAGCGATAGCGGGGGCGGCAGATTAGGGGTTAATAAGTATAAGGTTAAGGGTGTTTAGACTCGGGGTACATGTTAGGGTGTTAGGTGCAGACATAGGAAGTGTTTCCCCATAGGAAACAATGTAGCTGTGTTAGGAGCTGAACGCTGCTTTTTTGCAGGTGTTAGGTTTTTTTTTCAGCTCAAACAGCCCCATTGTTTCCTATGGGGGAATCGTGCACGAGCACGTTTTTGAAGCTGGCCGCGTCCGTAAGCAATGCTTGTATTTAGAGTTGCAGTGGCGGTAAATATGCTCTACGCTCCCTTTTTGGAGCCTAACGCAGCCATTCTGTGAACTCTAAATACCAGTGGTATTTAAAAGGTGCGGGGGAAAAAAAGCATGCGTAGCTAACGCACCCCTTTGGCAGCAGAACTCTAAATCTAGCCGAATGAATTCTAACATGTACCGTAACATACTGAAGCAGAGCATGATCCCCTCCCTTTGGAGACTGTGCCGCAGGGCAGTATTCCAACATGATAACGACTACAAACACACCTCCAAGATGACCCCTGCCTTGCTAAAGCAGCTGAGGGTAAAGGTAATGGACTGACCAAGCTTGTCTCCAGACCTAAACCCTATTGAGCATCTGTGGGGCATCCTCAAATGAAATGTGGGGGAGCGCAAGGTCTCTAACATCCACCAGCTCCGTGATGTCGTCATGGAGGAGTGGAAGAGGACTCTAGTGGCAACCTGTGAAGCTCTGGTGAACTCCATGCCCAAGAGGGTAAAGGCAGTGCTGGAAAATAATGGTGGCCACACAAAATATTGACACTTTGGGCCCAATTTGAACATTTCCACTTAGGAATGTACTTACTTTTGTTGTCAACGGTTTAGACATTAATGGCTGTGTGTTGAATTATTTTGAGGGGACAGCAAATTTACACTTTTCTACAAACTGTACTCTCACTACTTTACATTGTAGCAAAGTGTAATTTCTTCAGTGTTGTCACATGAAAAGATATAATAAAATATTTACAAAAATGTGAGGGGTGTATTCCCTTTTGTGAGATACTGTATGTATATATATATATATATATATATATATATATAAGCTGAGTGTTGTCTATAAACACGGGCTGAGTACTTTGATCTGGGCCTCTGGACTAACATGATATAGAAAATGTGAGAGATCATTTTAAAAAGCTTATGTTTTTATGCATTATCACAAGATTTTGGATTTTACTTATTCAACAGCCTTGGTCAAATGAAAAACAATTTTGATTTCTTTCACACAACATAAGTCAGCGTTTCTATTTTTTTTTTTTACTTTTAAAATATAATTATTGTAAGCAATAACATGATTTATTATTACAATTACGGGCTCAATGTATTAAGCCACCATACAGCTGGTGGAGAAAAATCATCATGAACACCTTAATTTGCTTTGATGTGCTGTTGCATGATTTATTGCATGAGAGCAGGGGGCGGGATTTCAAGTGGGAATCCTTATGCAATGGTACATTCAGGCAGTGGAAATACAGTGTCTGCTTTGATTTACTGCAAGGGGGTGGATAGGTTCCCATGTCGGGAACCTTGTCTACCTTCCTTTTAGTATAGGGACCCTATGAGTTTTTAGAATTTGATTAATGTGTCACTCACAAAGATAAATCTGCCAAATTCCAGCTTTGCTGAAGCACCCACAGATCATCATAAATCCTCTACCAAATTTCACAGTGGGTAAAGAGTCGACACTGTGGCTTATAGGACTCTACAGGTCTCCGTCTAGCCATTAGACAACCAAATGTTGGGCAAAGCTGAAAATTGGACTCATCAGAGAAGATGACCTGGAATCAGACAGAATTATCTTTGTGAAAGATGCATGAATCAGGCCATGAACAAGGTTATCCTGGAAGAAAACTTGCTTCATTCTGTTCTGAAGTCTGAAGTCCCACTTTTTGCTTGCCTTGGGTTTTGCACAAGTACAAACATATTACTTTAAACTTGTGATATGAGCACAGAAAGCAAACTTCTAGAGAAGTTAAAGCTCGAACGGGAGTGCTAAGAATCGCACCACTGGTAACCTCTTGCTAAATATTTAATTTCATATTTGAATATTACAGAAAAGATTTGCTTTTCTTTGCATGTTGATTTGAGTAGCCATGTTAGTTCAGTGATTCTGGTTCCAAAATAACAATAATAGTGTAGTCATTAGGTATATCAATGCATCTTTAAAAAGACACAATTTGGTTAAATCTCTTTCTCATGAATGCAACATTAATGACAAATATATTGGAATTGACATATTATTAAACTTAAAGGGACACTGACCAAATGTTTTTTCTTTTGTGATTCAGATAGAGCATGAAATTTTAAGCAACTTTCTAATTTACTAACCTGTGTTGTCCTTGCTGATTGGTGGATAAATTCATCCACCAATAAAAAAGTGCTATCCAGAGTTCTGAACCAAAAAAAAGCTTAGATGCCTTCTGTTTCAAATAAAGATAGCAAGAGAATGAAGAAAAATTGATAAAAGGACAAAAACAGACAAAACAGGGAAGGAAAAGGATTTGGGAGTAGTAATAGATAGCAAGCTAAAATGGGTTGCAGAATGCAGATCAGCGCTTCCATAATAGCATGTAATAAAAGAGGCATTGATGCAAGGGAGGAAAGCATAATTATGTCTCTATGTAAATTTCTGGTAAGATCTTACCTTGAGTATGGAGTGTAGTTCTAGGGACATTGCAGAATTATACAAAGTTCAGAGAAGGGCCACAAAACTAATAAGGGGAATGGAGAATTTAAACTATGAGAAGAGGTTAGCCAAACTAGCTGCTAGATTTTGAGTTTTGTCGGTAACGACCCGCTAATCTAACGCTGGCTTTTTTCTGGCCGCACCTTTAAAATAACTCTGGTATTGAGAGTCCACAGAATGGCTGCGTTAGGCTCCAAAAAAGGAGCGTAGAGCATATTTAACGCAACTTCAACTCTTGATACCAGAGTTGCTTACGGACGCGGCCAGCCTAAAAAACGTGCTTGTGCACGATTCGCCCATAGGAAAACAATGGGGCTGTTTGAGCTGAAAAAAAACCTAACACCTGCAAAAAAGCAGCGTTCAGCTCCTAACTCAGCCCCATTGTTTGCTATGGGGAAACACTTCCTACGTCTGCACCTAACACTCTAACATGTACCCCGAGTCTAAACACCCCTAACCTTACACTTATTAACCCCTAATCTGCCACCCCCACTATTGCTGACCCTTGTATATTATTTTTAACCCCTAATCTGCCGCTCCGTAAACCGCCGCTACTTACATTATCCCTATGTACCCCTAATCTGCTGCCCCTAACACCGCCGACCCCTATATTATATTTATTAACCCCTAATCTGCCCCCACAACGTCGCAGCCAGCTACCTACAATAATTAACCCCTAATCTGCCGACCGCAAAGAGCCGCCACCTACATTATCCCTATGCACCCCTAATCTGCTGCCCCTAACACCGCCGACCCCTATATTATATTTATTAACCCTTAATCTGCCCCCCACAACGTCGCCTCCACCTGCCTACACTTATTAACCCCTAATCTGCCGAGCGGACCGCACCGCTATTATTATAAAGTTATTAACCCCTAATCCACCTCACTAACCCTATAATAAATAGTATTAACCCCTAATCTGCCCTCCCTAACATCGCCGACACCTAACTTCAATTATTAACCCCTAATCTGCTGACTGGAGCTCACCGCTATTCTAATAAATGTATTAACCCCTAAAGCTAAGTCTAACCCTAACACTAACACCCCCCTAAATTAAATATAATTTTAATCTAACAAAATTAATTAACTCTTCTTAAATAAATTATTCCATTTTAAAGCTAAATACTTACCTGTAAAATAAATCCTAATATAGCTACAATATAAATTATAATGATATTATAGCTATTTTAGGATTAATATTTATTTTACAGGTAACTTTTTATTTATTTTAACCATGTACAATAGCTATTAAATAGTTAAGAACTATTTAATAGCTAAAATAGTTAAAATAATTACAAAGTTACATGTAAAATAAATCCTAACCTAAGTTACAATTAAACCTAACACTACACTATCAATAAATAAATTAAATACAATTCCTACAAATAAATACAATGAAATAAACTAACTAAAGTACAAAAAAGAAAAAAGAACTAAGTTACAAAAAATAAAAAAATATTTACAAACATTAGAAATTTATTACAACAATTTTAAACTAATTACACCTACTCTAAGCCCCCTAATAAAACAGCAAAGCCCCCCAAAATAAAAAAATGCCCTACCCTATTCTAAATTACTAAAGTTCAAAGCTCTTTTACCTTACCAGCCCTGAAAAGGGCCCTTTGCGGGGCATGCCCCAAGAAGTTCAGCTCTTTTGCCTGTAAAAAAAAACATACAATACCCCCCCCCAACATTACAACCCACCACCCACATACCCCTAATCTAACCCAAACCCCCCTTAAATAAACCTAACACTAAGCCCCTGAAGATCTCCCTACCTTGAGTCGTCTTCACCCAACCGAGCCAAATTCTTCATCCAAGCAGAGCAAGAAGAGGTCCTCCATCCGGTAGAAGTCTTCATCCAAGCGGGGCAGAAGAGGTCTTCCATCCGATTGAAGTCTTCATCCAAGAGGCATCTTCTATCGTCATCCATCCGGAGCGGCAGCATCCTGAAGACCTCCGATGCGGAACATCCATGCTGGCCGACGACTGAACGACGAATGACGGTTCCTTTAAATGACGTCATCCAAGATGGCGTCCCTCGAATTCCGATTGGCTGATAGGATTCTATCAGCTAATCGGAATTAAGGTAGGAATATTCTGATTGGCTGATGGAATCAGCCAATCAGAATCAAGTTCAATCCGATTGGCTGATCCAATCAGCCAATCAGATTGAGCTCGCATTCTATTGGCTGTTCCAATCAGCCAATAGAATGCAAGCTCAATCTGATTGGCTGATTGGATCAGCCAATCGGATTGAACTTGATTCTGATTGGCTGATTCCATCAGCGAATCAGAATATTCCTACCTTAATTCCGATTGGCTGATAGAATCCTATCAGCCAATCGGAATTCGAGGGACGCCATCTTGGATGACGTCATTTAAAGGAACCATCATTCGTCGTTCAGTCGTCGGCCAGGATGGATGTTCCACGTCTGAGGTCTTCAGGATGCTGCCGCTCCGCTCCGGATGGATGACGATAGAAGATGCCTCTTGGATGAAGACTTCAATCGGATGGAAGACCTCTTCTGCCCCGCTTGGATGAAGACTTCTACCGGATGGAGGACGTCTTCTTGCTCCGCTTGGATGAAGAATTTGGCTCGGCTGGGTGAAGACGACTCAAGGTAGGGAGATCTTCAGGGGCTTAGTGTTAGGTTTATTTAAGGGGGTTTTGGGTTAGATTAGGGGTATGTGGGTGGTGGGTTGTAATGTTGGGGGGGTATTGTATGTTTTTTTTTACAGGCAAAAGAGCTGAACTTCTTGGGGCATGCCCCGCAAAGGGTCCTGTTCAGGGCTGGTAATTTAAAAGAGCTTTGAACTTTAGTAATTTAGAATAGGGTAGGGAATTTTTTTATTTTGGGGGGCTTTGTTATTTTATTAGGGGGCTTAGAGTAGGTGTAATTAGTTTAAAATTGTTGTAATATATTTCTAATGCTTGTAAATATTTTTTTATTTTTTGTAACTTAGTTCTTTTTTATTTTTTGTACTTTAGTTAGTTTATTTCATTGTATTTATTTGTAGGAATTGTATTTAATTTATTTATTGATAGTGTAGTGTTAGGTTTAATTGTAGATAATTATAGGTATTTTATTTAATTAATTTATTGATAGTGTAGTGTTAGGTTTAATTGTAACTTAGGTTTGGATTTATTTTACAGGTACATTTGTAATTATTTTAACTATTTTAGCTATTAAAAAGTTCTTAACTATTTAATAGCTATTGTACCTGGTTAAAATAAATACAAAGTTACCTGTAAAATAAATATTAATCCTAAAATAGCTATAATATAAATATAATTTATATTGTAGCTATATTAGGATTTATTTTACAGGTAAGTATTTAGCTTTAAATAGGAATAATTTATTTAATAAGAGTTAATTAATTTCGTTAGATTAAAATTATATTTAATTTAGGGGGGTGTTAGTGTTAGGGTTAGACTTAGCTTTAGGGGATAATACATTTATTAGAATAGCGGTGAGCTCCAGTCAGCAGATTAGGGGTTAATAATTGAAGTTAGGTGTTGGCGATGTTAGGGAGGGCAGATTAGGGGTTAATACTATTTATTATAGGGTTAGTGAGGCGGATTAGGGGTTAATAACTTTATCATAGTAGCGGTGCGGTCCGCTCGGCAGATTAGGGGTTAATAAGTGTAGGCAGGTGGAGGCGACGTTGAGGGGGGCAGATTAAGGGTTAATAAATATAATATAGGGGTCGGCGGTGTTAGGGGCAGCAGATTAGGGGTACATAGCTATAATGTAGGTGGCGGCTCTTTGCGGTCGGCAGATTAGGGGTTAATTATTGTAGGTAGCTGGCTGCGACGTTGTGGGGGTCAGGTTAGGGGTTAATAAATATAATATAGGGGTCGGCGGTGTTAGGGGCAGCAGATTAGGGGTACATAAGTATAACGTAGGTGGCGGTCGGCAGATTAGGGGTTAAAAAAAATTAATTGAGTGTCTGCGATGTGGGGGGACCTCGGTTTAGGGGTACATAGGTAGTTTATGGGTGTTAGTGTACTTTAGAGCACAGTAGTTAAGAGCTTTATGAACCGGCGTTAGCCCAGAAAGCTCTTAACTACTGACTTTTTTCTGCGGCTTGAGTTTTTTCGTTAGATTTCTAACGCTCACTTCAGACACGACTCTAAATATCGGAGTTAGAAAGATCCCATTGAAAAGATAGGATACGCAATTGACGTAAGGGGATCTGCGGTTTGGAAAAGTCGCGGCTGAAAAGTGAGCGTTAGACCCTTTTTTGAATGACTCCAAATACCGGCGGTAGCCTAAAACCAGCGTTAGGAGCCTCTAACGCTGGATTTCACGGCTACCGCCAAACTCCAAATCTAGGCCTAGGTCTGTTTTCTCTGGAAAAAAAGGTGCTTGAGAGGTGTAATGCTTACTTTATATAAATATATTTAAGTTGGAAGAAGCTCTGTTTATTCCAGGAAATTGTTTGTGACTAGAGCTCACAATTTAATCTCCAGCAGCATAAACTTTCTTTCACTAAATAAACAATCACATAGGGAATGCTAATACTTTAGATACATTAAAAATTGCTTAGATACATTTATGGCTAGAAACAGAATTTGGGTATATGATTGCTTGTGTTAAATGGGTCACCTTTTTAAAGAAATTGTTTTAAGCTCAGTTGGAGCTTTTTATTGTAAATCAAGTATATGTTGAACTTGATGGACTTCTGTCTTTTTTTCAACCACATCTACTATGTTACTATGTATTATAGTGTGTGTGTGTGTGTGTGTGGGGGGGTTAATAAGCACTGCTAGTGTCACAATTACATGCTTTAATGGAGCACAGAAATAATACAGTGAGGGAAAACAAATATTGTATCCCCTGCTGATCTTGTACGTTTACCTACTGACAAAGAAATGATCAGTCTATAATTTTAATTGTAGGTTTATTTGAACAATCAGAGACAGAATAAAAACAAAAAAATCCAGAAAAACACATTTTAAAAAAAGGTATAAATTGATTTGCATTTTAATGTGTGAAATAAGTATTTGATCCCCTATCAATCAGCAAGATTTCTGGCTCCCAGGTGTATTTTATACAGGTAACAAGCTGAGATCAGGAGCACTCTCTTAAAGAGACTGTTCCTAATCTCAGCTAGTTACCTGTATAAAAGACACATGTCCACAGAAGGAATCAGTCAATCAGATTCCAAACTCTCCACCATGGCCAAGACCAAAGAGCTGCCCGAGGATGTCAGGGACAAGATTGTAGACCTACACAAGGCTGGAATGGGCTACAAGACCATCGTCAAGCAGCTTGGTGAGAAGGTGACAACAGTTTGTACGATTATTTGCGAATGGAAGAAACATAAAATAACTGTCAATCTCCTTCGGTCTGGGGCTCCAAGCAAGATCTCACCTTGTGGAGTTTCAATGATCATGAGAACGGTGAGGAATCAGCCCAGAACTACACGGGAGGATCTTGTCAATGATCTCAAGGCAGCAGGGACCATAGTCACCAAAAAAACAATTAGTATCACACTACGCCGTGAAGAACTGAAATCCTGCAGCACCCACAAGGTCCCCCTGCTCAAGAAAGCACATGTACAGACTCATCTGGAGTTTACCAATGAACATCTGAATGATTCAGAGGAGAACTAGGTGAAAGCGTTGTGGTTATATGAGACCAAAATTGAGCTCTTTGGCATCAACTCAACTCGCTGTGTTTGCAGGAGGAGGAATGCTGCCTACTACCCCAAGAACACCATCCCCACTATCAAACATGGATTGGGGGTGTTTTACTGCTAAGGGACAGTACAACTTCACCATATCAAAGCGACGATGGATGGGGCCAGGTAACATCAAATCTTGGGTGAGAACCTCCTTCAATCAGTGAGGGCATTGAACATGAGTCATGGATTGGAATTCCATCATGACAATGACCCAAAACACATGGCCAAGGCAACAAAGGAGTGGCTCAAGAAGAAGCACATTAAGGTCCTGGAGTGGCCTAGCCAGTCTCAAGACCTTAATCTCATAGAAAATCTGTGGAGGAAGCTGAAGGTTCGAGTTACAAACGTCAGCCTCAGAACCTTAATGACTTGGAGAGGACCTGCAAAGAGGAGTGGGACAAAATACCTTCTGAGATGTGTGCTAACCTGGTGGCCAACTACAAGAAATGTCTGACCTCTGTGATTGCCAACAAGGGTTTAGCCACCAAGTACTAAGTCGTGTTTTGCAAAGGAGTCAAATACTTATTTCGCTCATTAAAATGCAAATCAATGTATAACTTTTTTTAAATGCATTTTTTCTGGATTTTTTTGTTGTTATTCTGTGTCTCACTGTTTAAATAAACCATTAAAATGATAGACTGATCATTTCTTTGTCAGTGGACAAACGTACAAAATCAGTAGGGGATCAAATACTTTTTATCTCACTGTATATTTACAAAGATGTTCAGTAACACAGGGACAGGATTAGGTATGGTTGCTTGTTACCCTCGATCTGCTGTTTACTCACTAGAAGGCTCTCTAAAGTTGTGATCACCCCAAAGCACAGATTTTATTTTTGCTTTATTATGGGGGTCACAAAGACTATGCCATGTGCTTTAAGATTCTGCTTTTGCCAAAGGGACATATAAAGTAGTGCCAGGGACCTTATGTAGCCCTTGGGCCACATGTTTTCCATCCCTGTCTTAAATCACAGATAAGTTACAATGAAAGAAAACTATCTATATGTCTAAGCACAAGCATAGGAGGGAGTGTATTTAAAAATTAGATAAAAGGTGCAGGGAGAAAAACAATATCCACAATAAAAAAAAGCAGATTGGGAAAGAGACATAAATTCTCTTAAAGCATAAGCTGACATAAAGACATAGGGGTCGATTTATGAAGCAGCGATGCTGCCTCCAACCCACTCCGCTTCAGGTCCACCCGAAGCGGAAGAAGAAGCATTGGTCATAAGACCTCTACTCCTTAACTCGTTCGCCACCTCTGAGGCGATCAAGATACATAAAAAAAAAGAAAGTGCTTACCCCTGAATTAATATCTCTGGTTAAAGTTTATTAATGAAAATTAAATAGAAAAATAGATATGCATTCTTTATATTTATTGGTTAAATCACTATACATTCATACATTAAAAACACGTGAATTCTGTAGTGTTAAATAGAACATCAAAGTTGTGCGTAATTTTTCTCTGTCTCTCGAATCTGGATAACAGAGCTGGAATATGGCTATGCGTGCATGCAATATATGGATGTAATAATAAGGAAGGCCAAACTAAGTGGCTGAGAGAAAGGAAGTTATGATTGCGGTTAGAGTTAGGGGTAACAAATAAATTATGATCCTGTTAGCAACTACAATCATGGATTATAGCATAATGCTTCCATTTTGATTACCATCATTGTTATTATAATGCTTCTAGGAAAATAGTGATCTATCATACATATAGACAAAATCACTCAGAATATTTATAATCCTTTCTTTCCTAAGCTCCTTCTATAGCGGGAGCTATTTTAAAGTTTACCTTCCCTGTGTTCTAATATATGAATAACCTTAGTAGTGATGTCAAGAACTGAAAATTTTCCGTTCGTGAACGGCGAATGCAAACGTCATCAATTGTTCGCGAATGGGCGAACCGCCATTGACTTCAATAGGCAGGTGAATTTTAAAACCCACAGGGACTCTTTCTGGCCACTATAGTGATGGAAAAGTTGTTTCAAGGTGACTAACACCTGGACTGTGGCATGCCGGAGGGGGATCCATGGCAAAACTCCCACGTAAAATTACATAGTTGATGCAGAGTCTGGTTTTAATCCATAAAGGGCATAAATCACCTAACATTCCTAAATTGTTTGGAATAACATGCTTTAAAACATCAGGTATGATGTTGTATCAATCAGGTAGTGTAAGGGTTACGCCCGCTTCACAGTGACAGACCAAACTCCCCGTTTAATGCACCGCAAACAACCGCAAACAGTCCATTTACACAACCACGAGATAGATTTGATAGATACATAGATACATAGATTAGATAGATCAATAGATGCAATATACATTTGATAGATACGATAGATAGATAAATAGATAGATTTGATAGATATATAATTTCCCAGACAGAGAATTACAAGAGGTGCGGTCTTAGACCCATGGTAAGGTTCCCAGAGGCAGTTGCGGCGCCAGGGGACGTGTATATGGCATGGATTTTAGGAACCAGGAGATGGAAAAAGATGCTTGGTCGGTCCTCCTACTTCAAATTTGGGGCACTGCGCGTACAATCTTCTGTGCCACCAGATATGAGTGGTATGGTTTTTGAAGCCACAGTGCAGCACCAGAGGCCAGAAAAATTTGGCATGTATTGTACACATGCCTGAAAAATTAGCTATTTTTGCAGCCGCTGCTTTAGCAGCGGCCAGAAAAATTGAAGTTTGTTTCTCAGGTAGAAAGTGCCCTAAAACATTGCAGCTTGAACCGTAGTTGGTGGCAGATAAGTCACGCAAGTCATCCGGCATTTGAAGATAAAATACAGCAGAGTGTGGACCATTTTTAGCCCAAGGCAGCTCATCTCATCAGGCCTTTTTTAGTCGAATGTATCACCCAATGTCAGTCCCTTCGGGATCCATCCCTCATTAATCTCAATAAAGGTGAGGCAATCTAGACTTTTTTGACCTAGGCGACTTCTCTTCTCAGTGACAATACTTCCTGCTGCACTGAAGGTCCTTTCTGACAGGACACTTGAAGCGGGGCCGGCCAGAAGTTCTATCACAAATTGGGATAGCTCAGGCCACAGGTCATGCCTGCACACCCAGTAGTCAAGGGGTTCATCGCTCCTCAGAGTGTCGAGATCTGCAGTTAAGGCGAGGTAGTCTGCTACCTGTCTGTCAAGTAGTTCTCTGAGGGTGGACCCTGAAGGGCTGTGGCGATGCATAGGACTTAAAAAGCTCTGCATATCCTCCATCAACAACACGTCTGTAAAGCGTCCTGTCCTTGCCGGCGTGGTCGTGGGAGGTGGAGGATTACTTTCACCTCTTCCCCTGTTATATTCCAGTTGTGCTGTGACATCACCCTTATACGCTGTGTAAAGCATACTTTTTAATTTATTTTGGAACTGCTGCATCCTTTCCGACTTGGGTTAATTCGGTAACATTTCAGGCACTTTCTGCTTATACCGGGGGTCTAGTAGCGTGGACACCCAGTACAGGTCATTCTCCTTCAGCTTTTTTATACGAGGGTCCCTCAACAGGCACGACAGCATGAAAGACCCCATTTGCACAAGGTTGGATGCCGAGCTACTCATGTCCTGTTCCTCGTCCTCAGTGATCTCACTGAAGGTATCTTCTTCCCCCCAGCCACGTACAACACCACAGGTACCAGATAGGTGACAATGAGCACACTGGGATGCCTTCTGTGGTTGGTCTTCCTTCTCCTCTTCAAAGCCACATTCCTCCTCAGACTCCTCTTCCTCACAATTCTCTTCCAGCGTAGCCGCAGTTCCAGCAAGCGATGCTGATAAGACTGTTTCTGGTGGTGATGGTGACCACAACTCTTCCTCTTCACGCTCATCTACGGCCTGATCCAGCACTCTTTGCAGGGCATGCTCCAGGAAGAAAACAAATGGTATGATGTCACTGTTGTTGCCTTCGGTGCGACTGACTAGGTTTGTCACCTCCTCAAAAGGACGCATGAGCCTACAGGCATTGCGCATGAGTGCCCAGTAACGTGGCAAAAAATTCCCAGCTCCCCAGAGGCTGTCCTAGCACCCCGGTCATACAAATATTCGTTAACGGCTTTTTCTTGTTGGAGCAGTCGGTCGAACATTAGGAGTGTTGAATTCCAACGTGTCGGGCTGTCGCAAATCAAGCGCCTCACTGGCATGTTGTTTCGCCGCTGGATATCAGAAAAGTGCGCCATGGCCGTAAAGGAACACCTGAAATGGCCACACACCTTCCTGGCTTGCTTCAGGACGTCCTGTAAGCCTGGGTACTTATGCACAAAGCATTGTACAACCAGATTACACACATGTGCCATGCACGGCACATGTGTCAACTTGCCCAATTTCAATGCCGCCACCAAATTACTTCCATTGTCAGAAACCACTTTGCCGATCTCCAGTTGGTGCGGAGTCAGCCACTGATCCACCTGTGCGTTCAGGGCGGACAGGAGTGCTGGTCCGCTGTGACTCTCTGCTTTCAGGCAAGTCAACCCCAAGACGGCGTGACACTGCCATATCTGGGATGTGGAATAGTACCTGGGGAGCTGGGGGGTGCCGTTGATGTGGAGCAAGATGAAGCAGCAGAAGAAGAGGACTCAGCCGAGGAGGTTATGGAAGAGGATGGAGTAGGAGGAGTAGAGGAGGTGGAAGCAGGCCTGCCTGCAAGTCGTAGCGGTGTCACCAACTCTGCACAGCCACGCATTCCATGGTTGTCAGCCATCAGCAGGTTTACCCAATGTGCAGTGTAGGTGATATACCTGCCATGACCACGCTTTGCGGACCAGCTATCAGTGGTCAGATGGACCCTTGCCCCAACACTGTGTGCCAGACATGCCATTACTTCCTTTCGCACAATCGAGTACAGGTTGGGAATTGCCTTTTGTGAAAAGAGATTTCGGCCGGGTACCTTCCACTGCGGTGTCCCAATAGCTACAAATTTTTGGAACGCCTCAGACTCCACCAGCTTGTATGGTAAAAACTGGTGGGCTAAGAGTTCAGACAAGCCAGCTGTCAGACGCCGGGCAAGGGCGTGACTTTGTGACATTGGCTTCTTATGCTCAAACTTGTACTTGACAGACACCTGACTGTGGGTAGATGAGCAGGAAATGCTCCGGAAGAGAGACGGAGTGGTGGATGGTTGAGAGGGGGCAAGGAGGACAGCAGTGGTTGACGTGGCTGAAGATGCTGGACCAGGAGGAGGATGGCGGCTTTGAGTTTGTGTGCTGCTTGTACTCATGTGTTGATCCCATAGGCGTTTGTGATGTGCGATCATGTGCCTTCGCAAAGCAGTTGTACCTAGGTGGGTATTGGACTTCCCACGACTCAGTTTCTTTTGGCACAGGTTGCAAATGGCATCACTGTTGTTAGAGGCAGATACACAAAAAAAATGCCACACTGCTGAGCTCTGCAATGACGGCATTCTGGTGGTGGCAACAGCATGCGTTGATTGGTGTGCTGTCTGGCTGACCCTGGGTGCTGATGCATGCTGTCTGACTGTGCCACTAGCTCCTTGCGACGACCTCCCCCTGCTTCCAACTCGTCTCCTCCTCCTCCTACTCTCTGTCTCCCCATCTAAACTTTCCCCCTGTTCTTCTTCTCTTCTAGCGGGCACCCACGGGACATCTACGGACGCATCGTAATCATCAACCACTTCACTTGTATCTGACAAATCAACAAAGGAAGCAGCAGCGGGTACAACATCATCATCATCACACCGTACGTCCATGTCTGTAATGCTGCCTGACTGAGACATATCACTGTTATCTACATTCTCTTTCAATGATGTTTGCGCATCACTCATTTCTTCCAAATGATGTGTAAATAACTCCTCTGACAGATCAAGTGAAGCGGCTGTGGTGCTAGTGTTAGTGGTGGCTGCAGGCGGGCAAGTGGTAACTTGAGAGTAGATAAGCTCGAGGAGGATGGTGCGTCAAGGTTCGGAGCAGAAGCTATAGAAGATTGGGTGTCCTGTGTTAAAAAGTCAACTATGTCCTCCTCAGAACTTTTCGAGTTCATGGTACATGGCATCTGAACACATTATTCTAGGGCCTAAGGGAATCACAGCACCACGACCAAGACGGCACCTGCGGGGTGGTCTGCCTCTGCCTGTCATTTTTTTTTTAAATGTACAATTACAATACTATTGAGTGGTGGCACTGGGCAAGTGGGCACAGTATACGCTGTGATCCTGACACAAAAAAGCAGACTGATGTTTCACAGTCCAAAAAGTTAAATTTTTTTTAAATTTACACTTACACTACTATTAAACAAGATATGAGTGGTGGCACTGGGCAAGTGGGCACAGTATACGCTGTTAGCCTGGAACACACGCTGGCAGGCAGGCAACTGCAATTAGATTACACTAGCAGACTGATGTTTCACAGTCATAAAAGTTTTTTTTTTTAAATTTACACTACTGTTACAACAGATATAAGTGGTGGCACTGGGCAAGTGGGAACAGTATACGCTGTGAGCCTGGCACACATGCTGGCCGACAGGCAACTGCAATTAGATTACACAAGCAGACTGATGTTTCACAGTCAAAAAAAGTTTTTTTTTTTTAATTTACACTACTGTTACAACAGATATGAGTGGTGGCACTGTGGGCAAGTGAGCCTGGCACACACACTGGCAGGCAGGCAGGCAACTGCAATTAGATTACACTAGCAGACTGATGTTTCACAGTCAAAAAAGTTTTTTTTTTAAATTTACACTACTGTTTGTTACACCAGATATGAGTGGTGGCACTGGGCAAGTGGGCCTGGCACACACTCTGGCAGGCAAAGAACTGCAATTAGATTACACTAGCAGACTGATGTTTCACAGTCAAAAATGTTTTTTTTTTTAAATTTACACTACTGTTACAACAGATATGAGTGGTGGCACTGTGGGCAAGTGGGCCTGGCACACACACTGGCAGGCAGGCAACTGCAATTAGATTACACAAGCAGACTGATGTTTCACAGTCAAAAAAGTTTTTTTTTTTTAAATTTACACTAATGTTACTCCAGATATGAGTGGTGGCACTGGGCAAGTGGGCACAGTATACGCTGTGAGCCTGGCACACACGCTGGCAGGCAGGCAACTGCAATTAGATTACACTAGCAGACTGATGTTTCACAGTCAAAAAATATTTTTTTTTAATTTACACTACTGTTTGTTACACCAGATATGAGTGGTGGCACTGGGCAAGTGGGCCTGCACACACGCTGGCAGGCAGGCAACTGCAATTAGATTACACTAGCAGACTGATGTTTCACAGTCAAAAAAGTTTTTTTTTTTTTTTTTAATTTACACTACTGTTTGTTACACCAGATATGAGTGGTGGCACTGGGCAAGTGGGCCTGGCACACACACTGGCAGGCAGGCAACTGCAATTAGATTACACTAGCAGACTGATGTTTCACAGTCAAAAATGTTTTTTTTTTTTTAATTAACACTACTGTTACAACAGATATGAGTGGTGGCACTGTGGGTAAGTTGGCCTGGCACACACGCTGGCAGGCAGGCAACTGCAATTAGATTACACAAGCAGACTGATGTTTCACAGTCAAAAAAGTTTTTTTTTTTTTAAATTTACACTAATATTACACCAGATATGAGTGGTGGCACTGGGCAAGTGGGCACAGTATACACTGTGAACCTGGCACACATGCTGGCAGGCAGGCAACTACAATTAGATTACACTAGCAGACTGATGTTTCACAGTCAAAAAAGTTTTTTTTTTTAAAATTTGCCCTACTGTTTGTTACACCAGATATGAGTGGTGGCACTGGGCAAGTGTGCCTGACACACACGCTGGCAGGCAGGCAACTGCAATTAGATTACACAAGCAGACTGATGTTTCACAGTCAAAAAAGTTTTTTTTTTAAATTATTTACACTACTGTTACAACAGATATGAGTGGTGGCACTGTGGGCAAGTGGGCCTGGCACATACGCTGGCAGGCAGTCAACTGCAATTAGATTACACTAGCAGACTGATGTTTCACAGTCAAAAAAGTTTTTTTTTTTTTTAATTAACACTACTGTTACAACAGATATGAGTGGTGGCACTGTGGGCAAGTGGGCCTGGCACACACACTGGCAGGCAGGCAACTGCAATTAGATTACACAAGCAGACTGATGTTTCACAGTCAAAAAAGTTTTTTTTTTTAAATTTACACTAATGTTACACCAGATATGAGTGGTGGCACTGGGCAAGTGGGCACAGTATACGCTGTGAACCTGGCACACATGCTGGCAGGCAGGCAATTGCAATTAGATTACACTAGCAGACTGATGTTTCACAGTCAAAAAAGTTTTTTTTTTAAATTTGCACTACTGTTTGTTACACCAGATATGAGTGGTGGCACCGGGCAAGTGGGCCTGGCACACACGCTGGCAGGCAGGTAACTGCAATTAGATTACACAAGCAGACTGATGTTTCACAGTCAAAAAAGTTTTTTTTTTTTAATTATTTACGCTACTGTTACAACAGATATGAGTGGTGGCATTGTGGGCAAGTGGGCCTGGCACACACGCTGGCAGGCAGGCAACTGCAATTAGATTACACTAGCAGACTGATGTTTCACAGTCAAAAAAGTTTTTTTTTTTAATTTACACTACTGTTTGTTAAACCGGATATGAGTGGTGGCACTGGGCAAGTGGGCCTGGCACACACGCTGGCAGGCAGGCAACTGCAATTAGATTACACTAGCAGACTGATGTTTCACAGTCAAAAAAGTTTATTTTTTAAAATTTACACTACTGTTACAACAGATATGAGTGGTGGCACTCTGGGCAAGTGGGCCTGGCACACACGCTGGCAGGCAGGCAACTGCAATTAGATTACACAAGCAGACTGATGTTTCACAGTCAAAAAAGTTTTCTTTTTAAATTTACACTAATGTTACACCAGATATAAGTGGTGGCACTGGGCAAGTGGGCACCGTATAAGCTGTGAGCCTGGCACACACGCTGGCAGGCAGGGAACTGCAATTAGATTACACAGGAGAAAAAAAAGCAGCCCTAAAAAGGGCTTTTTGGGGTGCTGTCCTTACAGCAGAGATCAGATGAGTCCTTCATGACTGTAGTGGACACTGAATACACTAGCCTAGCTATCAATTTCCCTATTAAATAAGCAGCAGCTACACTGTCCCTCCTCTCACTAAGAAAGCAGCTTCCGAATTAATCTAAAATGGCTGCTGTCCAGGAGCTGGGAGGGTCTGGGAGGGAGGGTCTGCTGCTGATTGGCTGGAATGTGTCTGCAGACTGTGAGATACAGGGTCAAAGTTTGCTCAATGATGACGAATAGGGGGCGGATCGAACATTGCATATGTTCGCCCGCCGTTGCGAACGCAAACAAGCTATGTTCGCCGGGAACTATTTGCCGGTGAACTATTCGGGACATCACTAAAACTTAGTATGAAAAAACATTCTTACTCAATTATTGCACACATATTGGACAAAATTTTCTGCTAGAGCAAGCAAGTGTAAAGATGAGAGAAGTGCTCTCTAGAACCGGAGTACACGTGTTTCACTCACACTTTCTCAGAGGGGACCTATCTGAATCACGAAAGTTTAATTTGTACTTTATTATCCCTTTAAGTTATATTTTCTTCCAGTTTCCATGCTCCGTTGAAGTCTACAGGGCCTATTTATCATGGCCTGTATGGGGCCAAATACATCTGTTTCCGCGCGAGCCTTCAGGCTTGCTGGAAACAGGAGATAAGAAGCAGCTGTCTTAAGACCACTGCTCGTTAACTTGTACGCCACCTCTGAAGTGGCGGACAGCAATCCGCCTGATTGGATTGATTGACACCCCCTGCTAGCAGACGATTGGCCGCGAATCTGCAGGATGTGGCATTGCACAAGCAGTTCACCAGAACTGCTTCTGCAATGATAAATGCCGACAGCGTATGCTGTCGGCATTTCTCAATGTCTGGTGGACATGATCGCTACAGCGGATCATGTCCACCAGACACATGATAAATCGTCCCCTACGGGTAGAAGAAGTTAGTGCAGTCACAATATCCGAAGTCCTGAAGTTAGAGTGCGTCAGCTTTCAAATATTTTACTTTTAACTTGTAAGATACATGCTAACCCACGCACGTAAGAAGGTTACTTCTGCTGGTGTTTGCACGCGAGCGAAATAGCTAAATAGTGCACCACTTGTAATATGTTCCTAAATTGGCTTGAAAATGCAGCTGTATCAATATAAAATTAAATTTAAACAGCTTTTACCCTCACCTTTTCAGACACTGACAAAAAGTAATCAACTTGTTTAAATGTTGATCTTTCATACAACTGATTGCAGTGTCCCTTTAAGAGAATTTAGATTCTTGCTTGAGTTGGCATTTTGATGCCATGGACTTTTTTTTTTTTTGTATCTAATATGAAATAAAGCCAAAATGTAGTCATATAGCATATAAAAATCCTTTATTTGTTCAATATGGGGATCCAGGGACAAAAAAAAAGGAGGGGGTTGTCGCTGGATCCCCATGATATGAAATAAAGGAATTTTTATATGTTTTGGAACTACCTTTTGGCTTTATTTGTATTGGATGTGAGCTTGGCAGTAGCTCATGGGGCTTCCCTATTACACTTATAATAGTGCTGGTCTGATATATAAATATATTTCTTTATTTGTATCTATCAGGCTCAAGTAACCACAATTACAATAGGTCTTGAGAAAATTGTTTTTCAAAAACAAGGTATTATTTTTTTTGAAAGATCAGGAGGCTAATATTTTGTTCTGATTATCAATATCAAAGATTTTTATTTCATCTTGTAGATCATTTTCAAGGGTGCTTCAGAAATCCAAAAAAATAAAAAGGGGTATTGGTGCTGTAGGTAAGGTAAATGCATCTTACTTAGGATTTCATTTCATTTAATCACCTTTTATAGCAGAATACCTCATTTCAAACTGTGTTTGCCTTTTTACAGTTTACCAAACCCTCCCTCTCACTGCTCGTTACATAAGGTTCTGTATATTTTTATGGAAGTTAAATTATTGATCGCTTTGGGTAAAGTGTGTGTGTGTGTATCATGCCAGCCTTCTGCCAGATGGGTGAAGTGTTTTGGAAAAAGTATCACAATTTATTTTTTTCTAAAACCGGATAGAGCCTGGCAAGAAGCACAGCTGATCAGTAAAGCTGATAATTTTTGGAATCCAATATAAACCTTTTGATAAATAACATAAATTTACAATTCACCACAATAAACAAATATAAATATATAAGGGCTTTCTAGTTGCATTGCACAGTTATCAGAAGTCCCATTCAAACATTAACATTGTGACAGGATATAGTGAGTAGCTGGTTCCCACCACCCATAAATAGTGAAATGATAGTTATGCTATTAAATTGGCACTTATGGGAAAGCCTCAGAACAAACTAGAGGTCCATTACTGTGCTCAAAAATGTTATCAATATCATGATTTTTTTTATTATTTTTTTATTATGAATGATCCTACTGAAATAAATATATTTGTTCTTGTACTTGTGGGTGTGTTACTTTCTATGAACTGCCGCTAATGAACTCTTATTTCATGGAGCAGCGGTGTACTAACTTTAGTTACAAAAAACTAACAGCTCTCCTGTAAAAATATTAATTTTAAAATGTTCATGTAAAAATGTTCATATTTTAAAGTGCTATTTCATATTAATGATAGATATGTATGAGGTTAATGTATATTTAAACATTTTCATTTGTTTTCTTTCTTGCCTGAAAAATACAAAGTGAAACAAGCAGACCCAGGAAAAGCCCCAGGGATGTAGCTAGCAAGTTCTAAATAGAATGTTTGGGCTCTATGTACAAAGCAGGGAATGCTGCTATGGAATCTCTGCCACCTCTGATTTGGCAGAGATAAATAACCCTGAAAAAGCACTACATGGAGTGGTACTGCACAATGGCAACAGGAGGCAATTCATCTGGTCAGGACAGGAGTTCCCAAAAGAAGACACAATACGCTCTAAAGCATAAACTAAGAAAGAGGATGCCACATGATTATTATCCTTTCCTCTATACACGCATAAGGAATATGTAATATGCTGTTATAGTGGATACTACCTGATGAGGCAATTTTGCTCTCTATCAGCTAGATTACAAGTCTGTGCGGTCGTCTTTTAACGCTGAAAATATAGCATTTTCAGCGTTAAAACAGCACCGCAGCCATTACGAGTCTTGTCGGTATAGGTGTACCGCAAGCCTTTTAGCCTGTAACGCAACTATAGTACTGCACTCGTAAAAATGATGTTTGTTCATGGGATTCCCATAGCGCTACCATTACGAGTTTTGCAGTGAGGCTATAAAACCTGCGTTACAGCTTAAAACGACAAGATCCGTAACGCCATCTAAAAGCAGTAGTTATGAGTTTACCCGCTACAAATCTGTTACATAAAACTCATAACTATACTGCTACAAAGTACACTAAACACCCATAAACTACCTATTAAACTCTAAACCGAGGCCCTCCCACATCGCAAATACTATATTAAATTTATTAACCCCTAATCTGCCACTCCCGATATCGCCGCTACAAAAAAAATATTAACTCCTATTCCGCTGCTCCCCGACATCATCACCACTATAATAAACATATTAACCCCTAAACCACCGCCCTCCCGCATCGCAAACACTATTTAAATATAATTAACCCCTAATCTGCCATCCGCCCACATAGCCCCAACTATACTAAAGTTATTAAGCCCTACACCGCCGCCACTATAATAAACCTATTAACCCCTAAACCGCAAACCCCCACAACGAAATATACTAAAATAAACTATTAACCCCTAAACCGAAAGCCCTCCACATCGCAATAGACTAAATTAATCTAGTAACCCCTAAACTTAATGCCCCCCTAACTTTAGATTAAAATTACAATGTCCCTATCTTAAATTAAAATATACATGTCAAATTAAAGGAACTAAGTTTAAACTAACAATTAAACTTATATAATTATTAAACTAAAATTAAACTAACTACCAATTAAATTAAACTAAAATACACATTAAAAAAATCCTAACACTATTCTAAAAATTACAAATGGCTAGATTACGAGTCTTGCGCTAGCATTAAAAAGTAGCGTTAAGAGTTCCCAACGCTGCTTTTTAATGCCCACTGGTATTACGAGTCTGGCAGGTACAGGTGTACTGCTCACTTTTTTTCTGCGACTAGAGCATACCGCAAATCCACTTACGTAAATTGCGTATCCTATCTTTTCAATGGGATTTTCCTAATGCCGTATTACGAGTCTTGGGAAAAGTGAGCGGTAGACCCTCTCCTGTCAAGACTCCTACCGCATTTAAAAGTCAGTAGTTAAGAGTTTTATGGGCTAACGCCGTAACATAAAACTCTTAACTAAAGTGATAAAAAGTACACTAACACCCATAAACTACCTATTAACCCCTAAACCGAGCCCCCCCCCCACATCGCAAACACTTAAAAAAAAAATAACCCCTAATCTGCCGACCGGACATCGCCGCCAGTTAAATAACTATATTAACCCCTAAACCGCCACACTCCCGCCTC
This sequence comes from Bombina bombina, assembly GCF_027579735.1. Classification (NCBI taxonomy): domain Eukaryota; kingdom Metazoa; phylum Chordata; class Amphibia; order Anura; family Bombinatoridae; genus Bombina; species Bombina bombina. The sequence goes on along the minus strand of NC_069504.1, from coordinate 999,176,324 downwards.
GCAAACACTAGTTAAATATTATTAACACCTAATCTGCTGTCCCTAACATCGCCGACACCTACCTACAATTATTAACCCCTAATCTGCCACCCCCAATGTCGCCGCCACTATAATAAAGTTATTAACCCTTAAATCTAAGTCTAACCCTAACCCTAACACCCCCCTAACTTAAATATAATTTAAATACATCTAAATAAATATTCCTATCATTAAATAAACTATTCCTATTTAAAACTAAATACTTACCTATAAAATAAACCCTAATCTAGCTACAATATAACTAATAGTTACATTGTAGCTAGCTTAGGGTTTATTTTTATTTTACAGGCAACTTTGAATTTATTTTAACTAGGTAGAATAGTTATTAAATAGTTATTAACTATTTAATAACTTCCTAGTTAAAATAAATACAAATATACCTGTAAAATAGAACCTAACCTAAGCTACAATTACACCTAACACTACACTATAATTAAATAAATTACCTAAATTAACTACAATTAATTACAATTAAATTAAATAAACTAAAGTACAAAAAAACCCCACTAAATTAGAGAAAATAATAAAATAATTACAATTTGTTTAAACTAATTACACCTAATCTAATCTCCGTAATAAAATAAAAAAGCCCCCCAAAATAAAAATCCCTACCCTATACTAAATTACAAATAGCCCTTAAAATGGACTTTTGCGGGCCATTGCCCCAAAGTAATCAGCTCTTTTACCTGTAAAAAAAAAATACAATACCCCCACAACATTACAACCCACCACCCACACACCCAACCCTACTCTAAATCCCACCCAATCCCCCCTTAATAAAACCTAACACTAACCCCTTGAAGATCACCCTACCTTGAGATGTCTTCACCCAACTGGGCAGAAGTGGTCCTCCAGACAGTCCGAAGTCTTCATCCTATCCGGGCAGAAGAGGTCCTCCAGACGGCCAGATGTCTTCATCCAGGCGGCATCTTCTATCTTCATCCATTTGGAGTGGAGCGGGCCCATCTTCAAGACATGCGATGCGGAGCATCCTCTTTGTTCAATGGCGACTGGAACAATGACGGGTCCTTTAAATGACATCATCCAAGATGGCGTCCTTTCAATTGCGATTGAAAGATAGAATTCTATCAGCCAATCGGAATTAAGGTAGAAAAAATTTGTAATTATTTTATTATTTTCTGTAATTTTGTGTTTTTTTCCGTACTTTAGTTTATTTAATTTAATTGTAGTTAATTTAGGTAATTAATTTAATTATAGTGTAGTGTTAGGTGTAATTGTAACTTAGGTTAGGTTTTATTTTACAGGTAAATTTGTACTTATTTTAGCTAGGTAGCTATTAAATAGTTAATAACTATTTAAAAACTATTCTACCTAGTTAAAATAAATACAAAGTTGCCTGTAAAATAAAAATAAACCCTGAAATTGCTACAATGTAACTATTAGTTATATTGTAGCTAGCTTAGGGTTTATTTTATAGGTAAGTACAGGTGGCCCTCGTTTTACAACGGTTCAATTTACACCGTTTCAGAATAACAACCTTTTTTCCCAGTCATGTGACTGCTATTGAAAAGCATTAAAAAGCAGTGCATTTATTAAAATAGCCAGTAGGTGGAGCTGTCCGCTTGTGTTGCAGCAAAGCCAAGCAAGCTGAAATTAATCAATTTAACCAGACATGAGCTATTGAGCAGATTTCATAGGAACAAGATCTTCCTGTCTGTAAATCAGTCCAGATTGGAATGCATAGAAAGAACTGTTTGCAGAAAAATGCAAGTGAAGTCTGTGTTGTGTGATTTTATTAGGTTTATAATGCTGTTTAACAAATATTTTTGTTCATTTAACTTAGTTTAATTATATATTCTGTGTTGTGTGATTATTTTATTAGGTTTATAATGCTGTTTAGCATTTAAAGTCTTCATTTCAAAGCTTTAAAAATAATGTATTAGGTGTTACTTATGACAATTTTGAGAGGGGCCTGGAACCTATCTCCCTCACTTTCCATTGACTTACATTATAAACTGGGTTTCAATTTACAACGGTTTCGATTTACAACCATTCCTTCTGGAACCTAACCCCGGCGTAAACTGAGGGCTACCTGTATTTAGTTTTAAATAGGAATTATTTAGTTAATAATAGTAATTTTATTATGATTTATTTAAATTATATTTACATTAGGGGTGTGTTAGGGTTAGGATTAGACTTCGTTAATAGGGGTTAATATATTTATTATAGTGGCGGCAACATTGGGGGCGGCAGATTAGGGGTTAATAAATGTAGTTAGGTTGCAGCAACATTGGAGGCGGCAGATTAGGGGTTAATAAATATAATGTAGGGTTCGACAATGTTGGGGGCAGCAGATTAGGGGTTCATAAGTATAATGTAGGTGGCGGCGGGGTCCGGAGCAGCAGATTTGGGGTTAATAATATAATGCAGGTGTCGACAATGTCAGAGACGGCAGATTAGGGGTTAATAAGTGTAAGATTAGGAGTGTTTAGACTCAGGATTCATGTTAGGGTGTTAGGTGTAGGAATCAATGGGGCTGCATTAGAAACTGAACGCTGCTTTTTTGCAGGTGTTAGTTTTTTTTTAGTTTTTTTTTTTTTTTTCAGCCGAATCTGCACCATTGATTCCTATGGGGAAATCGTGCACAAGCACGTTTTACCTGCTCACCGCTACCGTAAGCAGCGTTGGTATTGAGGTGAGATGTGGAGCTAAATTTTGCTCTATGCTCACTAACGCCGGGTTTGAAAAAGCCTGTAATACCAGCGTTATTTGTAGGTGAGCAGTGAGCATAAACTGCCCGTTAGCACTGCAAGTCTTACCAACAAAAACTAGTAATCTAGGTGAAAGTATCTAATTACAAAAAATAAAAATGACTAAATTACAAAAAATAAAAAACACTAAATTACGAAAAAAAATAACAAACAAAATTATCCAAAATAAAAAGAATTACACCTAATCTAATAACCCTACAAAATAAAAAAGCCCACCCAAAATAAAAAAAAACCTAGCCTACAATAAACTACCAATAGCCTTTAAAAGGGCAGCTCTTTTACCTGTAAAAAAAATAAAAAGTTCCCCCCAACAGTAAAACCCACCACCAACCAACCCCCCAAAATAAAAAAACCTAACTCTAAAAAAAACCTAAGCTACCCATTGCCAAAACCCTAAACTAAAAAAAAAAACACCCAAAAAACCCTTAAAAAAAATATCACTAATTCCCGACGATCCACTTACAGTTTTTGAAGTCCCGCTTGAACGATCTTCATCCAGGTGGCGAAGTCCTCATCAAGGTGGTGAGAAGTCTTCATCCAGGCGGCCTCTTCTATCTTCATCCATGCGGCGAAGTCCTGATCCAGGAGGCAAGAAGTCTTCAACCAGACGGCCTCTTCAATCTTCATCCAGGCGGCATCTTCCATCATCCGGCGCGGGGCATCCTCTTCATATGGGGCGCCATGTACTAAGCTTCGAAGTGACCGTCCGTCTGTATTTCCGCATCAAAATTCGCTCACGATCTGCTTCTCGTATGTACCAATCTGCGATCTGGTCGAAAAACCACTATTTTCATCAGCGATCGTAATTTTACGCAACTGATCGTTCCAAAGCCTTTTTCCACTTACTACATGTTCGATCGCACGTAAATTCGCTGTAATCGGAAATTATGAATGTTACAACTAATCCGTCCGCTCCAACTTTCACTGTAACTTCGCGTGATTTGCTTCACAACCATTTAGGTAGCGAATACAATAGAAAACTATAGGGCATCTCAACCTGACGCCAGGTAGAAGTACTTAAGTGAAAGGACTAGACTACTATTGTAGCATTATTGGTTTTTGGATCACTGAATGAAGATGGAGACAGTTTTACACATGTTTCTTTTCCGATTAATTCAATTACGAGGAAGAAGGGCTATACAGGCACTGGTTGACAACTTGCAAAGAAGGAGAGGTAGAAGAATCAGAGTCCCTAAAGTTTTCCTTCCACGTATGGGTTTGGAAAGCATTTCTGATCGAGAGATTATCCAGAGATTCCGTTTGGACAGAGAAGCTATTATGGAACTTTACTATGAAATAGCAGAATACCTGGAACCTATGACAGCACGTTCACAAGCCATACCCGGACTATTAAAACTGTTGGCAGCCTTACACTTTTTTGCCACTGGTTCATTCCAAGCTGTGTCTAGCGTTATAATTGGCATCAGCCAGTCTGCTTTTTCGAGGCACCTAACCAAAGTTATTGATGCTTTGATGGTCAGCTTTCCAAGGTACGTGTGCCTTCCAGCGACTCCAGAAGAGTGGCAATCTGTGAAGTCTAATTTTTATAGAATGGCCGGAATGCCCAATGTACTTGGAGCCATCGATTGCACCCATGTTGCAGTCAAACCATCCCGAGAACGTGAGGAAGTTTTCCAGAACAGAAAACAGTACTATTCCCTCAATGTTCAGATGGTGTGTGACCATAACATGAAAATAATCAGTGTCCGTTCCAACTTCCCTGGATCCTGCCATGATTCGTATATCTTGCGTCAGTCTGGGTTATATCGGAAGTTTGAGGAGGGAGAGATGCCTGAAGGATGGCTGTTAGGTAATTATATTATGTGATGTTATGTTACAGTATTATTATAATTGTCAAACATAGTTTATGTCATGCATTGTGATGATAGATTTAACTAAAAAACATAGTTAATTCTCATTGAAATTATCGTCTTTATCATCTTTGAAATGTTAATACTTTTTAATTTTTTTCATAGGGGACGCTGGTTATTTCAGTAGAGAATGGTTATTCACACCCTATAACAATCCTCGAAGAAGATGTGAGGTGAAATTCAACGAGGCACACAGATCCACCCGAGGAATCATCGAGAGAGCATTTGGATTGTTAAAAATGCGCTTTCGTTGTCTTGACCACTCAGGTGGTGTCATGCAGTATGCTCCCGAGAAGGTTGCAAAAATTATTCTTGTATGCTGCATTCTCCATAACATTGCAATAAGAAGAGGAATTGAAATTGATGATGAAGAAGAAATATCATTTGAGAACTTCCCTGAGGTCATCTGTAATGATGCACCAACAAGACAGGCCATTAATGCCAAAAATTATGTCGCAGAGAACTATTTTAAGGATTGATTTCATCAAAAGATTGTAATCACAGGACTTCTATATTTTGGTCTTTTGAATAAAATCTAAATTTTCACTTTCTGAATAAAATCTTTTCTTTTTTTTTCATCATATACTTGTGTGATTTTTTATTTGTTTTTATTTTTATAAGTTAACAAATTATAATAAACGGTGACATTGGATATTGTTTTTTAATAAAACTTTAATTTTTCCTTAAAAACAACATATTGCACAATAACTATATAAACCAAATAATCATAAAGATCTATAATTATATGACTGTCCTACATAACAAAAAAATCTACACTACACTATTGATAACCTTATTACACAATAAAATATATGCATCAAACTTCATTTACATTTATCATTATTTGAGAATGGCAATAAATAATACAACTTTTTTATAATTGTATCCAAAGAATTCTAACAATTTAGCAAATATACAATAATGTTGCATAGAGACAGTAAATAACGCGATATTGAGAACATTTTGGGATTTGACACACCCATCTAGAAAGTTGCTATGGGGCCAGGGAGGATGAAGAGAATTGCACCTTTCACATCTGGGGAAATGATAATTCTAGTGTATGTAATGGATAGATATTTTCCCAAACGCTTAGGGGGTGTCTGGGGGGTCATTCAAGATGAAAGGGACAAAACTATTTATGAAATGATACGCAGAATGTATCGTGTATCAAAAATTAAAAGGACCAGGCGTCAATGTTTGAGACGATACAGTGATGTTAAACGTCGAGAACCACTGTATTACCAATCTATTAGGAGCCTTTTAAGGACATGTAAGTTTATAAAATTGTTATTCTTTTAAATTATAAATTCTATGCAAAGTTCATCATTAATATGAGAACTGAAATTATAATTAGGTTTCAGTGTACCATAATGATCACTTTCATGTCCATACTGTTTCTTACTGGTATATAATTTAGTTATTCTTTTAAATTATATAATCTATGCAAAGTTCATCATCAATATGAGAACTGAAATTATAATTAGGTTTAAGTGTACCATAGTGATCACTGTCATGTCCATACTGTTTCTTACTGGTATATAATTCAGTTATTCTTTTAAATTATATAATCTATTCAAAGTTCATCATCAATATGAGAACTGAAATTATAATTAGGTTTCAGTGTACCATAGTGATCACTTTCATGTCCATACTGTTTCTTACTGGTATATAATTTAGTTATTCTTTTAAATTATATAATCTATGCAAAGTTCATCATCAATATGAGAACTGAAATTATAATTAGGTTTCAGTGTACCATAGTGATCACTTTCATGTCCATACTGTTTCTTACTGGTATATAATTTAGTTATTCTTTTAAATTATATAATCTATGCAAAGTTCATCATCAATATGAGAACTGAAATTATAATTAGGTTTCAGTGTACCATATTGATCACTTTCATGTCCATACTGTTTGTTACTGGTATATAATTTAGTTATTCTTTTACATTATAAATTCTATGCAAAGTTCATCATCAATATGAGAACTGAAAGAATAAATAGGTGTACCATATCACTTTCATGTCCATTCTAATTTAAAACAAATTGAAACACTATAAACATTATAACACACGAAAATTGAAAACTTTATTATATAACACATTTTAAAACTAAGAAACTTTAAACAAACATATGTACAAATTTTCTATTTCAGATAAGAAGAAAGAAAATATTTGTGGTGCTCCTCCTCCATGTTATGTAAGGCCTATTCTAAATTTGACACCTAGAAGTGAGGCTAGATCCCCACCCTTGCCACTGTCTTTGCTTGACAGACAATTGTCCCCACAGAAAGGAGGTGTCAGGCGCCTAACTGTCGTTCATACACCTCAAGGTACAATAGAACCATGGTTTACATATCTATAGTTATACAACTGTTAAATTTAATCATGATTAGCTTGTTGTGTAATTTACAGAAACCAATAAAAGAGTGATGAAAAAGAAGAAAACAAGGTTCACAAGAATAATACAAATATCTTCTACAGAAGGTATTTTTCTTATATTTTGTACCATTAGCATTTTTCAACTTACAATTTTTTATATAGAATTCCTTATTAATCTTTCATAGATTGTGACAATGAAGCAAATAATGCTCCTGAAAGGATGTCATTCACTTCACCCTCAATTCAACTAGGTAATTGTTTATTAATTTTTTGATTTACTATATTATAGCTTATAGTCAAATCAATACCAAAATATATACCTCGATTTTTAAATATATATTTCAGATGCAAGTAGTGAGAAAAACTCAACCAATATTTCCGTGGCCGGACTTTTAGCCGACGGACACTTGGCCGAAACACAAGTGGTTGTCAGATAACAGTCCGGCCATGAGATAGATAGATTTGATAGATAGATAGATAGATAGATAGATAGATAGATAGATAGATAGATAGATAGATAGATAGATAGATTAGATAGATAGATCAATAGATGCAATTGATACATTTGATAGATACGATAGATAGATAGATAGATAGATGATAGATAGATTTGATAGATAAATAGATAGATTTGATAGATAGAAATTCTTTAGATTTCTGTCTGTCAGCCAAATGTCTGTCGGCCAAATGTTCGTCTGCCAAATGTCCTTCTGCCAAATGTCCTTCTGCATTTTGTCAGAGCACCAATATTTCTGATATTGATAACGACTGGGACATATCTATGGTTTCTAAATCTACACAGACAAGTACATCTATGGATAATACCGCCTCTAACCAAAATGGTAATACAATTTTGTTACCTGCTTATTAATAATCTGTTTTTATTTTAAACATTTTCTCATAATCCTTAATTTATTTTCTAATTTTTGTCCCTTCTCTAGATTCCAGTGTACCAGTTGTATCACAAGTTCAATCCTCTGTCTGTGAAGATATTAAACAAATAATGGATACTATAAAGAATTTAAATACACAGGTTCAGAATCTCTACAATATTTATGTAGTGGAAAACAGATAATCAATGATTGCATTTTAAATAAAAAAAATGTTTTTTTTTTATTTTTTTTTTTTTGACACCACTAAAATTGTCATATTTTGGTATGTTAAAAAGTTTATTCAAAACCCCCAAAAATACTGTATTGGCCGTGAGCACTTTTTTATATAATGCCGTTGTAATTCAATTTTGTTAATATTTTGGATGTAATAAAAATTATAATTGTTTCACTTAGATTTGTCTGTGTGTACAATACATTTTAAACCTTTAAATGATTTTAACTAAATTTAAAAAATTAAAAAAAAAATTAAATAAAAACAGGATAAACTTTAATAAAACTATATACAAATAACAATATATTCTTCATCAACAAAAAACAATAATAATAACTTTAAAATTGTCCATAACAATGCACTAATTAAACCGTGGTCTTTTTGGATCTGGCGACTCTTGGCTCTGATGTCTATCTCTAATTAATTCTAACAAAGTTTGCATAGTATTTTCAGCCATTCGCATGTTGTCTTCAGCTATTGTCAAGGCCCTGTTTATATGTAGGTTCCTTTCCCTGTCCATTTCTCTTTGCCAGTTAAAGATTTCACGGTCCAGTTCCAACCGTTGCTGGTTATAAGTGTCAAATCTTTCTAAATGTCCAGACAAAATTTCCTGGACCCGTCTACTGTCTGCTCTATATCCTCTGGCAAGATTTAACATTTCGTTAAGACCTGCATCTTCCAAAGGTGCCTGCTCTTGGACAATAGCTTGTGGTTGTTCCAATGGTTCAATTCCCTGTGCTTGAACTCCATGATCAGGTGGTGAATTTGTATTTTCCTCATCACTACAGGGGTTTATAACAGGCTCATGTATATCCAAATCCTGATCTTGTGCCATCTGTGTTAGATCAGGAGTCACGCTTCCACTTTCTGGCGATCTACCCTCTGGTGCTGGAACTGGAACAAGATTCAGAATCACCTCTCTTGATGAATCGTCCTCCTCAGCGATATCTAAAAAAAAAAAAAACAATTTAGCATTAATTTAAAAAAAAAAGACGCAGATCGAAATTTATTCCAACATTAATGGTTAGAGAGATGACTATACAAGAGAAATGTATGGTGTCAGGTTATACTGTCATGTTTGAATCTTACAATAAGATTAAATGCCTTCCTTACTACAACTGTTTGCATATAAAATACATCCGTCTCACAGTATTACAGTTTGAATAACTATCAAAGTTTAAAAAGTTAAATTTTGTTTCTAACAAAATTATTTGTCTTGTCATCCTATATTTACTTTAAAAAAGTAACTTACCATTGAAAAGTGGTGCTGATTCGGTCACCATGGCTCTGAAGAGACGTCCAACATCTGCTGTAAAAATTAAAAATAAACATTAATATCTAATTTATAAACAAAAATTTAGAAGGTGTATATATAAGTGGTTTAAAGATACATACCAGAGCTTTTTCCAACAGCTGTATCTGGTGTACTGCTCCTTACATCTGGAATAGTATCTGCAGACGATAGGCTGTGGCTGGTATTTGTAGTTGACCGTAAATATTGCCCATGTTGTTGTTGTCTTACGTTCAGAGGCTGAGAAGTTGAAGGACGTGGTCTCTCTGATGAAGAGGTAGATGGGGTATGGACAGATGCAGAGGTTGACGCTCTAACTGAACCACCTAGGAGTTAGTAAATACAAATTGAAATTAATACAATCAATAAAATTAAAAGTTTATGTGCAATTTATGAAATGCTAATTAAAAGTTAAATGTACTCCCATTATAACATTTTCTACCTATGATTTGTATCTTGCTTTAATATACACAAATTAAAAGGTCTCTAAAAACATCTTTCTCAAATGATTCCAATAGAGAATACATTAAAAAAGAAATTACTATTTACTACTATTATCTAATTTGCTTCATTCGTTAGTTCTCCTTTGTTGAAGAAATAGCAGCTACCGAGTATTTCAATATCAATATATGTTATTCAACAAAGAATATATACAAAATAAAGCAATTTAGATCATGAAAAAAACAACAAAAAAAAGGTGGGTTAAAATTGCATTCCCTTTCAAAATCAAACATTTGGGTTTCATTTTACTGTGCCATGGAGGCCTTATTTTTTAAAATACATTAAGCAATAGGAAAAAAAATTGGAGTATATTAGATAATTGAAAATGTTTTTCATGCTCCATCATGAATGCTTTATTTTTTGTTCACTGGAACTTTAAAAAAAATAGATACAGAGAGAAGTAATGTAATTCATAAATCTATTTTAAAGGAACGGTAAACCAGAAATTGTACAATCAAGATTCCGTTAACAGAATCCAATTTTGTAAAACATGAATGTAAGAGAAACAATTTTGGAGCAGACAAGTAAACAATATAAATATTAATTTCTAAATTATAATTACCACGAATATCGTTATCACAGTCATCGGTTATGCCCTCAATGACCTCCATGCCAAGCCTCTGTAAAACTTTTCTTTAAAAGTCTGTCAAATCTGCGACATAAGGTTGTCCGCCTCCAGTACCTCGAGCATATTGCTTTTCTTTGGCAATTTTGGATTTTGTTTGACACTTGATATCGTTGAACCTTTTTTTGCAGGACTCGATATCTTTTTTAGTGGGTCCTTGAGCACTCACTGCGTCACTAATTTTCTCCCAAATAATCTTCTTACGAGCGCCTGGGGTTTGCTTGATTCCATAAATATTGTCATAATATTCGAGTACTAGATCAACAAGTACAACATTCTGTTGATGCGAGAAGTTAGGGTTGCGAGTCTTCTTTGAAGTAGCAGAATCTCCGGAGCAAGCCATCTTGTCAAAGTGAATACCGAAAAGTAAATAAACAATATTATAAGATGTCTGGGAAAATGCACATTCTTATACATGTCAGCAGCCAGACGTTGCCGTTTGTCTGACGATTATGACACCTAGATTGTCACGTGGGTAAAGAACTAAACCAATCAGGTCGCAGACTGCTTCTTAACTTTGCTCTTTCGCGCCGAACGAAGCTTCAAAATTATCAATAATCCAATTGTCTTCGACACACAATAGACGCAAAATTTTACGGCTTGGTTTTTAATACATTCATGTAACGAAGTGCCATCCGCATTGTGCGAATGCCAGCGGGTTATTTCAATACGGTCTGTGCGAAAAAATTGACGCCTTAGTACATGGCGCCCGTGGTCGCCGCTGTACACTGAATCTTCAATGCAAGGTACATGATTCAAGATGGCGTCCCTTGCATTCCTATTGGCTGAAAAATTTGAACCATGCAATAGAATGAGAGCTGCTTAAATCCTATTGGCTGATCAAGATAGAAGATGCCGCCTGGATGAAGATCGTTCAAGCAGGACTTCAAATAATGTAAGTGGATCGTCAGAAGGTTTTTGTTTTTTTAAATGGGTATTAGAATAGGAATAATTTTTATTATTTTTGATAATTTGTTTGTTATTTTGTGTAATGTATTTTTTTGTTTTGGGGTGTGTTTTTATTTTTAGATTAGGGCTTGGGCAGTTCATAAAGGAGCTGAATGCCCTTTTAAGGGCAGGAAAAAGAGCTAAGTGCCGTTTTAAGGGCAATGACCATACAAATGCCCTTTTCAGGGCAATGGGTAAATTAGGTTTTACTTTATTTTTATTTTGTGGGTTTTACCTTTTACCTGCCCAGACCCTAATCTAAAAATAAAAACCACCCAAAAAAACCTTAAATAAACCTAATACTAACCCCCGACAATCCACTTACAGCTCTTGAAGTCCGGCTTGAAGGATCCATCTAGCCGGAGAAGTCATTATCCAGGCGACAAGAAGTCTTCATCCAGTGGGCCTCTTCTATCTTTATCCAGCCAACAAAGTCTTCATTCAGATGGCATCTTCTATCTTCATCCATCCGGCGTGGAGCAGGTCCATCCTGAAGACATCCAGCACAGAGCTCCTCTTCAATATGGTTGCCACTGTAAACTGGAACTTGAATGCAAGTGATGTCATCCAAGATGGCATCCCTTGCATTCCTATTGGCTGAAAGATTTCAATCAGCCAATAGGATTAGAGCTGCTAAAATCCTATTGGCTTTTCCAATCAGCCAATAGGATTTGAGCTACTCTCATTCTATTGGCTGTTCCAATCAGCCAATAGAATGAGAGCTCAATCCTATTGGCTGAGGGCAGGTTAATTAATAGTTTAAAAATAGTTTATTTTAATTCTCAGGTAAGTTTAAATTTATATTAAGATATGGATGTTGTTATTTTAATTTAAAGTTAGTGGGTTGTTAGGTTTAGGGAATAATTGCTTAATTTGGTTTATGGCAATGTGGGGGGCTGGTGGTTTAGGGGTTAATAGGTTTAGTTAGTGGTAGTGATGTGGGAGACCAGAGGTTTAGTGGTTAATACAATTATTTAGTGGCGGCGGGGTCTGGGAGCGGCGGGATAGGGGTTAATAACTTTATTTCAGTTGCAGCGGGGTCCAGGAGTGGCGGAAAAGGGGTGTTTAGACTCAGGGCTTATGTTAGGGTGTTAGGTGTAAATGTTACTTGTTTTCAATGATAGAAATCAATGGGATATCTAGCAGCATTGAACATAAACTTTCAATGCTTTCAGACTCCCATTGATCCCTATGGCATCTGCGGCCTCCAGGGTGGCGGATTGAAAACCAGGTACGCTGGGCTAGAATATCCGCGAGCGTACCTGTTAGAAATTTGATAACTGGCAAAAAGTGCCAGATAGAGCCGAATGTGTATTCGGAACATCTGTAATGACGTAAGTATCAATCTCCATCGTATTGAGACTGGCGGATCGTATGTTACATCACAAATGTCAACTTTTGCAGGTCTGTAGGCTTTGATAACTAGGTCGGATCAAGCTTGCAACAATTATGCTGCGTAATTCCGGCGTATCACAAATGTCAACTTTTGCAGGTCTGTAGGCTTTGATAACTAGGTCGTATCAAGCTAGCAACAATTATGCTGCGTAATTCCGGCGTATTTGAGGTTGACGGTTTGATAGATATCCCCCTATATATTATAAATAGTTTTTCTTAATAGACTAGCATTTGAAACAAGCCTGCAAACAGTTCTGGGGCAAAAAAAAGTTTATCTGTACTTTGTGGTGATTTGGGAATTCACATCTTGAGATTGAATATAATGTCATGCCATTTTCATTAATTTCCCTTTTGGTACACATTAAATTGCATACATTACCATTGCATGTAATAGTGTTGTGTTGTTTTGTAAATAGAGAAAAGACACTAACCCATTTGTTAGCTTTGAATAAGCAGGCAGGAAATACAAGTGGCAACTGGGAGTAAGTTCAATACTTCATTGGGTTTCCATTTCTCAAAAACTCAGCTGTATTTTCTCCATCTGTTTCTTTAGGCTGTCTGGCCTGGCCACATCTCAGAGGAGATGTAGCCATAAATGTGGAACAAAGATAGAGATACTATCTTTCTAAGTCCCAGAAGCTGACGTTTATACCCAACTAATTATTTCTTCCAAAGACCCTGCCAAGAGGAAAGTACTTGCAACCAGTTTATATGAAATGGGAAGGATGGCAATGAAAGCATCTGATCCATATCACAGACATTATTTTCTAATTTAAGATTGCATGATCCTGGGGGAAAACAAACTTGCTATATCTTTGATTGAATGCCCCTGAGGATGGGCAAAATACTATAGAATGCCGCCTCTATTCAGCCTATAACACTGGATAGCTCAGGGGAATGGACAAGCATCTGATATGTTTTGCTAGAGCCTCAAAGTACCTTAAATACATCTAGCTACAATGCTGTTCTAAATCTCTGTACTGCCAGAAAGAGAAGAGTACACAGTGTTCTGCAACACATGACAGCAAATAATAAGATCAAATATAGCTCTTGATCTCATCTTTGTACATAGCTTCCCAATCACAGGAAAGAACAGACATTAAAGGGACATTAAACATTTTATATATAAAACAACTCTGCAATATACTTTCATTATTTATTTTGTCCTCTTTGCCTGTAATTTTATTCTGAAATTGTGAGCTTTTCAGTTCCTGTTAGAAATGGAAGTGCAGCACACTGTTAAATCCAGCACAACCATTGGCTGAACACTCTAGTGACCTATTTATAACTGTCCCTAATTGGCCACAGCAGAGAAGGTAACACAAGTTACAACATGGCAGCTCCCAGTGTTTTATAGACACTAAAACTTTACACTTATTTTGTCACTTTTTAAACAACTAATGAAACTTTAAAAAATACATCTACATGTTAGTCATGGACTAATCTTTTCTTTGAATGCATCATTCTATCTAGCGTGTATTTAGTGTTTAATGTCCTTTTAAGAACAAAGGAAGCTACTTGGCCATGTGTAATATAGAACTATATATATATTCCACTTTTATTAAACCTTCATTAAAAAAAAATATTACAGATAATGAACATCATATATTATAAATTAAGTCCACTTTAGGGCTAATATTTCAAGCAAACATTAATTAAAAGACAAGTGGATTTCCTGCACTTTTATAAGCACCTCCTAGTCACAATAGAGTCACCAAATCTCACAGACCCGTAATTTCAAAAAGGTAGTGGTGTATTTACATTCATCTTGATTACGAGTTTTGTGCTAAACAGGGAGCGAAAATAACCCACCAAAAATTCCTTACTTTACTCTCCATAGCGCTGCCATTACGAGTTACTGAAAAGCCTCCTTGTGCGTTTTACAACCCCTAGCCTACAATAAACTACCAATAGCCCTTAAAATGGCTTTTTGATGGGAATTGCCCTAAGTTAAACAGCTCTTTTACCTGTAAAAAAATACAAAGTCCCCCCAACAGTAAAACCCACCACCCAACCAACTCCCCAAAATAAAAAAACGCTGAAAAAACCCCCTAAGCTACCCATTGCCCCTAAAGGGGCAATTGTATGGGCATTGCCCTTAAAAGGGCATTCAGCTCTTTTCACTGCCCTTATAACTTTATTATAGTGGTGGTGATCTGGGAGAATGGAGGTTTAAGGGTTAATAACTTTATTATAGTGGTGGTGATGTAGGGGAGCGGCGGATTAGGGGTTAATATATTTAAATATTGTTGGCGATGTGGGTGGGCAGAAGATTAGGGGTTATTAGGTTTATTTAATAGTTGCGATGTGGGTGGGAGGCAGATTAGGGGTTAATACATTTTAAATCGTGTTTGTGATGTGGGAAGGCCCCGATGTAGGGGTTAATAGATAGTTTATGGGTGTAAGTGTACTTTGTAACAGTTTAGTTATGATGGCGGTATGGATCGTGTCGGTATAGGCTGTAACGCAAGCTTTTTAGCCTCAACGCACAACCTGTAATACCGGTGCTATGAAAATCCCACACAAAAACGTAATTTTTTTTAGTGCGAAATGGACGTTGCGTTACAGGCTATCATCTCTGAAGAAGCGCATGTGACATGCGCAAAACATGTCAGATAGTTTAAGCTGCTTCTGCTAAACTATTACCTGGAAGAATAAAACCCTATTGCACTGGCTCACAGTCTGGATTTGTCCTCCTTTTTTTCTCTGCTTATAATGCTTGTGGTATAGCTATACCAACACGACTCATAATATGCGCTTCTGGCCATTACGCTAGAATGGCCATTTGTTCAGCGTTAAAAGCCATACCGCAACACTTTTAATCTAGCTGAGTCAAGTTTAAATATGGTGCAATTAAACTTGACTCTACAACATTTCTTTAGAGTCAGTAGATACAGCCTCATTTACACCACTTTTGGGGAACAAAAGTGTCAACCCTTGAATATATGAATAAAAAAACACATATAATATATTAAAATAAAGTATTTCACTAATATTTATACACAATAAATGTAAAAAAAATAACTTTCAATATGAGTGCAAGATTAAGAGCGCTATTTATTTAACTTGTTAGCGATAAATAGTGCTAATATTTTTGTGTTTCACTTGTAATCTAGGCCATGTCTAGGGCACCACACACAACGTTTGATGTAAATGGCAGGGACACCCTCTAACAAAACACTAGAAAATATAGGCGAAGCATAGTTCTATGATTTTCGAACATGATCTTTCCTTTACAGTGAAGCCTGTCTGCAACCTTAGGTGTGACTAAATCAAAGTTGTTGCCTGTTCTATGATATATAGATTAAGCAATGTGTACAAGAAGGCAATGTTTACTCTCATATTTCTTACACATTATTAAACAAAATGGTCCAGATTTTACAAGTGGCGCCCTAAATTACTGCGCTTAAAGTAAAAATGTATCTCCTATTAGTACATTAGCAAAAGACTGATGCGTGCTAACATCAGAACTTTGGATACTTCCACCGCGCTAACTTCTCCCCATAGACTTTTGGGGGCCGAATTATCAAGCTATGAATGAAGCTTGATGCCCCTTGTTTCCAGCGAGCCTTCAGGCTCTCTGGAAACAAAAGTTAGGAAGCAGCGGTCTGCTTATTGACACCCTCTGCTAGCTGCCGGTTGACTTCAAATCTACAGGAGGCGGCATTGCACCAACAGTTCACAAGCACGGCATTTATCGATGTGCAGTGGACATGATATGCTACATTGTATATAATAAATAGGCCCCCTAGACTTTAACGTTTTTTTTTAATAAGAGTAAACTTGCTTTCAGTCCCCTTTTCTTCAGAGCACAAACTCAATGCAGATAGTGAACTTCAGTTTCTCAGTTTAAATACTGGCTTCATTAAGGGATAGGGAAGTAAACAGTAAAGTTTTTTATGATGTAATGTTAAACAACTTTCCAATTTGCTTTGTTCTCTTGTGAATCACTGTTGAAGAGTATACCTATTTAGGCACAAAAGCAGCAATGTACCACCGGGAGCTAGCTGTCTTTTGGTGGCTGCAGTTTGGCTGATTGGTTCAGCTAGCGCCCAGTAGTCCATTGCTGTTCTGGAACTGACTTTTCAAAAAGGATATCAAAAGAACAAAGACAATTTCATAATAAAAGTAAATTCATGAAAATCTGAAACTTTCAATTTGATTTCCCTTTAAGGGGCATATTTAACAATGTGCGAACGGACATGATACAAAGTAGCGTATCAAATGCAGCATTTATCATTGCAGCAGCAGTTCTTGCAAACTGCTGTTGCAATGTCGCCCCCTGCAGTTTTGCTGCCAATTGGCCGCTAGCAGGGGGTGCCAATCAACCCGATCGTATTCGATTGGGTAAATTTCTGTCCATGGCCTTAGAGCAGGCGGACAAGTTATGGAGCAGCGGATGGCATCAAGTTTCATACGGAACTTGATAAATATGCCCCCTAATTATCCATTGCTTGTTCATTGCTGATATTGGGCCAGATTACAAATGGATCACTTTCGTGAAAGCGATATTAGAGATCCACTGAGTAATACCAGTGTACGCTAACGTCCACTGCAGGGGTCAAGTCGAGCGGAAACGCATCGGAACGGAGTTTGTGCACTATTTTTGCAGGAGGAACTAAGTTCCCTCTGGACAGAGAACAGAAACACTTCAGTAAACACTAGTTCTGCTGGTGGGAGGAGCTGGAGCACAGTCTGGTTAGAGGGATAGTGAGATCCTCTAGTAATGGGCAGTAACACTTCCTACAATTCACTAAATCCAAGCCTGTCAGTGGTCCTACTATATGATCACTCAACAATGTGTGTAACACATGATGCTTACATTTCTTTGTGGCTTGCTCTGGAGTTATTTAGCTCCCCTCTGCAAACATAGGACTATTGCACCTTGAGTGGGTGAGACTCTGACAGAGGAGGATTCTCAGGCCCAAAGGCAACCATTCAACCCTTCATTGGATTTGCTTTGCTTTGATTAGCCAAAGTGTATAGATTATATACATAAAAATAAAGTGTGTGTGTATATGTTGTGGGTAAAGTCAGAAATCTGTGTAATCCTAGGTTACCCGGGTACACTTGACATTACCCAAGCGGCTGTGGGTAAAGTCTGATGTAATTGGATCGGGTTGTGGTGATGTCTGTCCACCACTTCAGAGCAGGCCGACAGGTTATGGAGCAGCAGTATTTAGAACCGCTGCTTTATAACTTGTGTTTCTGGCGAGCCAAACACGGGGCATCAAGCTCCGTTTGGAGCTTGATAAATAGACCCCATGAAGTCTAAGATATTAGAAAAAAAGGCTGCAAAGTACTTTAACACAGAAATATATACATACACACATATATATATATATATATATATATATATATATATATATATATATATATATATATATATATATATATTGTAACAGGAACACTTTTAACCATGGTCTTCTAGGGCACAAATGCAGCACAGGACAGTCCACTGTAGTTTAAAAGGCTTTATTTTTCACAGCAATAACAAACAGGCAGTTCATTTTCAAAAGAGGGAAATCCTTCCTCTGCAGCAAAGTTAAGTACTTTTAAATGTGTCCCAGCACTTCACAGCATTCCACAAGTGCTTTGTAAAAATAATGTCCTTTTACAGTTCACAGGAACAAAAGTCTTTTGCACAGTGTAACAAACACACACACCAGCTTCTGTAGCTGTGTAACTCTCTCTCAAGGCCTAAGTGAGGCTGCTATTTAAACCCTGACAACTTCTAATTAGCCACACCTGTGATTAGCTGCTGGAAAGCTTCACAGCTGTCTGGGATAATGGCCCACCCTCTCTCCAATTATCCCAAACCCCAGGGACCCAGAACACAGTTTATCAACTGCATAATCAAATCCACACTCTTTCTCCCTGGGTTTTTAACTGAAAGGAGAAATAGCATGTACAATGCTTGGTCTTACATATCTTCCATTTATAACCAGGCCTTATATATATATATATTTTTTTTTTTTATTTTATATATATATATATATATATATATATATATATATATATATATATATATATATATATATATATTTATATGTTTATATGTGTGTACAGATGCATTTATATGTGTATGTATTTATTTACATATAAATGCATATGCATAGTTGGGGTCGATTTATCAATGTCTGGCGGACATGATACGCTGTAGCAGTATACACTGTCGGCATTTATCATTGCACAAACAGTTCTGGTGCAATCCTGCCCCTTGTAGATTCACAGCCAAACAGAACTAGCAGGGGGGTTCAATCAACCCGTTCATATAGGATCTGGCAGATTGATGTCTGCAGCCTCAGAGGCAGTGGATGAGTTAAGAAGCAGTGATCTTAAGACCGCTGCTTCTTAACTTATGTTTCTGGTGAGCCTAAAGGCTCACACAGAAATAGGCGATCAGGGGCCATTCGGCCCTTGATAAATTGGCCCCATAGACATATATAAAAGTGCATTGGAGCCCTTTGCAGTAAAGTAGCTGAAAACATGAAAAATTATATGTATGCAATATTAATTTTTTAATAAATTGTTTATCTATGTATTTACTGTAAATATTTCACTTTCCATTGTTCTTCACATAGGGCAAAATGTTGGTACTATATTTAAAACAGATATTCCTATATATAACTAAACAATAAGGTTAGAGTGACGCTTTAAGCAAAGCTCAAGAAAGGATTACTACATATAACTCAATAAATATAATATAATTTAATTACACTATTGCACAAAAATAAATTCAGTGTAACAGAAAATACAATCCAATAATAGTTAAAAAGTCACTCCCAAGGTGTTAGGCTAAAAGATAGACAATCAAATCTTATAGATCACGATCTGGCCACATCACTATACACTTAGAACAGAAAAATTAATAATGTATTAGACAGTTACAAATCAGAGAGCAATAATAATCAATACACAGTAGATTATATACAACTAAGTATAACTGATTAAATATGTTAATAAATGTATAGAACAGGGCAGCTTATATCTAATAAACTGTAAACAAAAAATTCACATATAGCTCAAAAATAGGTACGTATGAGCGTAGGAGAAGGAGATACTAAATACTTTCAAAAATGGCATGCTAAAAGCCCAGACTGATTAGTTTAACCGTCTTTGTCCCAATGTTATAATATAAATGTAACGTCTCCTTAGATGCTGCTTATTAGGTGAAGTTAAAGTTCCTTAACATCAAACATCTATCGGTAGATGATCTCCAAATAATGTTAGAGCACAAAGTTTTTATACTGACCGGTCAGTTCAGCTGTTGTATTGGAAACTGTATCAGCTGCGGTATTCTGAACAAAAATCTCTATCCAATATCCCTGCTTTGGGTGGCTATAGTATTCTTTTAACGTACCTGACAGACTCATCTGCTGTGTTCCCCCATGCTGAGTTTCCTTGCAACTACCAGGCATGTATACAGCGTCTTCACTGTTGGATTGTACGTCTCCAGTCACCTAACACTTTCCACCAATAAGCGCCTCCAAAAAGCGCTCTACTTTTAAATCGGACAACAAAAGTTTTTTGATCTCCGGATCAAATGTTATAAAGTCTTCCTCTGTAATCCTTTTGAATTCTGGTTTAGCAAGTCACTTATCTACGCGTTTCGGCACTACATGCCTTTATCAAGATGACTTGCATATGGACATATTCATCCTTTTATAGGATTATCTTGAACCGCCTTTCTTTAACTCTTCATATTACCATTTTGACAACTTGAGTAAACCCAATTGGGTTTGCTCGCGAGTAATGGTGTTAGGTTTTATCCACATTTTTTACTCTCCATTGAAGTCTATGGTGGAATAAGTTAACATGGTAGTGATATTTAAAGTTTGAAGTTGCAATATACATGCTCCCCAACACTCGCAAAAAGCACAATATCTTGAGCTGGCCCTGCTCTTGGACACAAAAGCCAGCAGTTCCCTGAGGATTTGGCATTGATGGATGATGACTACCACCGAGCAGGAAGAGCAGGAGCTGGAGTGGCAGAAGCAGGCAGCAGAGTTACTGAACTAGGTAGGCCTCCGGGGGAGAAACCCCAAAAATACACCTCCAAGGGAAGAAGACAAACATGTGCTTAGAGTCCCTTAGACACAGCAGCCAACAGAAGAGGCAGCATCAGGCAGCAGACTTACTGAACTAGGTAGGCCTCAAAGTATATAAACCTCAAAATACACATTTGAAGTTATCCTTGTACACTTAATTCAGAGATCTGTTTACAAAGACCTTGTGAAATTCCTTTAACATGAGCAAGAGCTGTATCTCTCAGAAGCCCCCAGAAAGTAGAGATCTACGTTAAAATATCTTTGGTCAGGGGGGGAATATCAGAGAGATGCACAACAATGTGGAATGTGCATTAGTAGTGCAGCTAACATGGTCTTGTCCATTTCTTTTTCCTAACTCATAGTGTTCGTTATGTTGGCAAAACATCTTATCTGACTTACGATCCAACCTCCAGCCTGATGTTGTCATCGTCAACTATTGCCTCTTGGACATAGGTATGGCCTGAAACTAATGAAAGAATCCAAGAACAATTAAACAAAAAGATGTGCCAAAACTCTGTTGCATAGTGCGCCAAGCTGTTCTCCTGGGATTTGTCATTGACTGGTGCAGCTTTTCTGAAGTATTTTTGAAGCCTTAAACCATACGCATTATTTCCCATTTTTCTTTCTTCTGTTTTACCAAGTTGGTGCATTTATTCCTTGGTCAGCTTTTAGGAAGAATGATTTCAGTTCACTTCCACAGTAGTGTTAAAGGTAGTCACTTTCTTAGGCAGGAACATCTTAAAGGGACAGTGTAGTCAACATTAAATTTTCATGATTCAGATAGGGCATGCAATTTTAAACAACTTTTCTATTTACTTGTATCATCAAATTTGCTTTGTTTTCTTGGTATTCTTTGTTCAAAGCTAAACCTAGGTAGGCTCATATGATAATTTCTAAGCCCTTGAAGGCCGCCCCTTATCTCAATGCATTTGACATTTTTACAGCTAGAGGGTGTTAGTTCATGCATGCCTTATAGATAATATTGTGCTTATGCCCGTGGAGTTACTTGTGAGATGGACACTGATTGTCTGCAGAAGCTTGGGTACAAGGTAATTACAGATCTTTAAAGTATATTAATATAACCTTGTTGGTTATGCGAAACTGGGGCATGGGTAATAAAGGTATTATCTATCTTTTTAAACAATAAAAATTCTGGTGTAGACTGTCCCTTTAAGCAAGACAACATCAGTACTAGGTGAAAATTGAATTTGGAGATGGAGCAACGTTGGAGCAGAAGAGGGCTATCCTACATTGGGATTGACAGCCCATTATACAGAGATGAGTGGACCAAGATTGGTCAGTTAGTGATAGTCCTAAATTGTTAGAACTTGAGACAAAACACTGTAAATCTTGGTCAAGTCATAGGGGCTGAATAGAACTTGATGCCCCCTGTTTCCGCGCGAGCCTTCAGGCTCGCCGGAAACAGTAGTTATGAAGCAACGATCTAAAGACCCCTGCTCCATAACTTGTCCACTAAATAACTACAAACAATGCAGATTAATAAAGCAACTACGACCCAATGTACTCTCAGTAATAGAAAGGGTACTCACACTTTGAGAAGCACCTAACAGTACTTATAACGCCTATTGGACTATTAAAGTGGCCCAGCTCACTCCACTTCCAGCAAACTGATCAACCCAATACAGGATCTTCCGATGCTCCAAATGTTAGTGTATTACGAATGAAAAAAAGACTCCAAAAGTGCTCGAAAAATATATATTTTTATTAGTATTTAAAAACAAATAATACTTATAGAACAAGGATAAAAACCAGTAGCACTAAATTGCAAAGCATTTCTCAGCGTCATCTGCACCGTTTCCTAAGGCATAAAGTGCTCTCAGCACTAGGAGGCTTATTTAAACAGAGAGCTACCAATCAGGAGAGAGTGAACACCCAAATACACAAGTGTCATCTTAACACTTGTCATAATGATAGTTGTAATCACAGCATTTTAAACATCTTGTTTCAAGATTCAGCATCTAATGTTAAACATATGATATAGTTAAAAAATAAAATAAACCAAAACAATCTGTATGCAGTAGAAAAAGCATCAATTCGATCAAACATTTTACCTATCATAATATCGCCTGTTAAATGTATACAGTCCTTAGTTGTTAAAATATACTTTACCAAATATGGAGAAATGGAAAATACCTTGACCCAATATAAATCTCTTAGAATGTACTTGCACAGGGCAAAAATAAAGTAATGTGTGTAGTGTATCAGTCTATACTAAGTAAATGCAGATACAATGTGGCTATTGCGGCCAATGTTTACAAATTTGCCAAAAGTGCGTATTTTGGACCATTCCACATTAGATACATTAGTCCTATCGTGTCACACAAGAGGGTACGGCCCAAATAGACCAATCGTGTCTCGCTCAATCTCAGAGTGTGTCTTATCAGTCTGAGTGTGTCCATGTTAGTATGATTCCATGTGAACACAAAAATGTGCTATATTTGAAATAAAATTTAAAGGGAAATGATCGTGCTGATACATAATGAGATCTAGTAATATACTTGGACCAAATAAGTTCATTTCTAAAGGCCTGTAATTTACTATTGGTATAGGGCGCCATGTACTAAGCTTCGAAGTGACCGTCTGTCTGTATTTCCGCGTCAAAATTCGCTCACGATCTGCTTCTCGTATGTACCAATCTGCGATCTGCTCGAAAAACCACTATTTTCATCAGCGATCGTAATTTTACTCAACTCATCGCTCCGAAGCCTTTTTCCACTTACTACATGTTCGATCGCACGTAAATTCGCTGTAATCGTAAATTATGAATGTTACAACTAATCCGCCCGCTCCAACTTTCACTGTAACTTCGCGTGATTTGCTTCGCGACCATTTAGGTAGCGAATACAATAGAAAACTATAGGGGGTATCAACCTGACGCCAGGTAGAAGTACTTAAGTGAAAGGACTAGACTACTATTGTAGCATTATTGGTTTTTGGATCAGTGAATGAAGATGGAGACACTTTTACACATGTTTCTTTTCCGATTAATTCAATTACGAGGAAGAAGGGCTATACAGGCACCGGTTGACAACTTGCAAAGAAGGAGAGGTAGAAGAATTAGAGTCCCTAGAGTTTTCCTTCCACGTATGGGTTTGGAAAGCATTTCTGATCGAGAGATTATCCAGAGATTCCGTTTGGAAAGAGAATCTATTATGCAACTTTACAATGAAATAGCAGAATACCTTGAACCAATGACAGCGCGTTCACAAGCCATACCCGGACTATTAAAACTGTTGGCAGCCTTACACTTTTTTGCCACCGGTTCATTCCAAGCTGTGTCTAGCGTTATAATTGGCATCAGCCAGTCTGCTTTTTCGAGGCACCTAACCAAAGTTATTGATGCTTTGATGGTCGTCTTTCCAAGGTACGTGTGCCTTCCAGCGACTCCAGAAGAGTGGCAATCTGTGAAGTCTAATTTTTATAGAATGGCCGGAATGCCCAATGTACTTGGAGCCATCGATTGCACCCATGTTGCAGTCAAACCATCCAGAGAACATGAGGAAGTTTTCAGGAACAGAAAACAGTACCATTCCCTCAATGTTCAGATGGTGTGTGACCATAACATGAAAATAATCAGTGTCCGTTCCAACTTCCCTGGATCCTGCCATGATTCGTATATCTTGCGTCAGTCTGGGTTATATCGGAAGTTTGAGGAGGGAGAGATGCCTGAAGGATGGCTGTTAGGTAATTATATTTTTGGGATGTTATGTTACAGTATTATTATAATTGTCAAACGTAGTTTATGTCATGCATTGTTATGATAGATTTAAATAAAAAACATAGTTAATTCTCATTGAAATTATCGTCTTTATCATCTTTGAAATGTTAATCCTTTTTAATTTTTTTCATAGGGGACGCTGGTTATTTCAGTAGAGAATGGTTATTCACACCCTATAACAATCCTCGAAGAAGATGTGAGGTGAAATTCAACGAGGCACACAGATCCACCAGAGGAATCATCGAGAGAGCATTTGGATTGTTAAAAATGCGCTTTCGTTGTCTTGACCACTCAGGTGGTGTCATGCAGTATGCTCCCGAGAAGGTTGCAAAAATTATTCTTGTATGCTGCATTCTGCATAACATTGAAATAAGAAGAGGAATTGAAATTGATGAAGATGATATATCATTTGAGAACTTCCCTGAGGTCATCTGTAATGATGCACCAACAAGACAGGCTATTAATGCCAAAAATTTTGTCGCAGAGAACTATTTTAAGGATTGATTTCATCAAAAGATTGTAATCACAGGACTTCTATTTTTTGGTCTTTTGAATAAAAAACTAAATTTTCACTTTCTGAATAAAAACTTTTTTTTTTCATCATATACTTGTGTGATTTTGTATTTGTTTTTATTTTTATAAGTTAACAAATTATAATAAACGGTCACATTGGATATTGTTTTTTAATAAAACTTTAATTTTTATTTAAAACCAACATATTGCACAATAACTATATAAACCAAATAATCATAAAGATCTATAATTATATGACTGTCCTACATAACAAAAAAAAACTACACTATTGATAACTCTATTACACAATAAAATATATACATCAAACTTCATTTACATTTATCATTACTTGAGAATGGCAATAAATAATACAACATTTTTATAATTGTATCCAAAGAATTCTCACAATTTAGCAAATATACAATAATGTTGCATAGAGACAGTGAATAACGCGATATTGAGAACATTTGGGGATTTGACACACCCATCTAGAAAGTTGCTATGGGACCAGGGAGGATGAAGAGAATTGCACCTTTCACATCTGGGGAAATGATAATTCCAGTGTATGTAATGGATAGATATTTTCCCAAACGCTTAGGGGGTGTCCGGGGGGTCATTCAAGATGAAAGGGACAAAACTATTTATGAAATGATACGCAGAATGTATCGTGTATCAAAAATTAAAAGGACCAGGCATCAATGTTTGAGACGATACAGTGATGTTAAACGTCGAGAACCACTATATTACCAATCTATTAGGAGCCTTTTAAGGACATGTAAGTTTATAAAATTGTTATTCTATTAAATTAAAAATTCTATGCAAAGTTCATCATCAATATGAGAACTGAAATTATAAGTAGGTTTCAGTGTACCATATTGATCACTTTCATGTCCATACTGTTTCTTAATGGTATATAATTTGTTTTATTCTTTTAAATTATAAATTCTATTCAAAGTTCATCCTCAATATGAGATCTGAAATTATAATTAGGTTTCAGTGTACCATAGTGATCACTTTCATGTCCATACTGTTTCTTACTGGTATATAATTTTGTTATTCTTTTACATTATAAATTCTATGCAAAGTTCATCATCAATATGAGAACTGAAAGAATAAATAGGTGTACCATATCACTTTCATGTCCATTTTAATTTAAAACAAATGGAAACACTATAAACATTCTAACACACGAAAATTGAAAACTTTATTAAATAACACATTTTAAAACTAAGAAACTTTAAACAAACATATGTACAAATTTTCTATTTCAGATAAGAAGAAAGAAAATATTTGTGGTGCTCCTCCTCCACGTTATGTAAGGCCTATTCTAAATTTGACACCTAGAAGTGAGGCTAGATCCCCACCCTTGCCACTGTCTTTGCTTGACAGACAATTGTCCCCACAGAAAGGAGGTGTCAGGCGCCTAACTGTCGTTCATACACCTCAAGGTACAATAGAACCATGGTTTACATATCTATAGTTATACAACTGTTAAATTTAATCATGATTAGCTTGTTGTGTTATTTACAGAAACCAATAAAAGAGTGATGAAAAAGAAGAAAACAAGGTTCACAAGAATAATACAAATATCTTCTACAGAGGTATTTTTCTTTTGTACCATTACCATTTTGATACTTACAATTTTTTATATAAAATTCTTTATTAATCTTTCATAGATAGTGACAATGAAGCAAATAATGCTCCTGAAAGGATGTCATTAACTTCACCCTTAATTCAACTAGGTAATTGTTTATACATTTTTTGATTTACTATATTATAGCTTATAGTCAAATCAATACCAAAATATATACCTCCATTTCTAAATATATATTCCAGATGCAAGTAGTGAGAAAAACTCAACCAATATTTCTGATATTGATAACGACTGGGACATATCTATGGTTTCTAAATCTACACAGACAAGTAGATCTATGGATAATACCGCCTCTAACCAAAATGGTAATACAATTTTGTTACCTGCTTATAAATAATCTGTTTTTATTTTAAACATGTTCTCATAATCCTTAATTTATTTTCTAATTTTTGTCCCTTCTCTAGATTCCAGTGTACCAGTTGTATCACAAGTTCAATCCTCTGTCTGTGAAGATATTAAACAAATAATGTATACTATAATGAATTTAAATACACAGGTTCAGAATCTCTACAATACGTATGTAGTGGAAAACAGATAATCAATGATTGCATTTTAAATTAAAAAAAAGTTTTTGTTTTTTTTTGTTTTTGGTTTTTTTTTGAGGCCACCAAAATTGTCATTTTTTGGTATGTTAAAAAGTTTATTCAAAACCCCAAAAAATACTGTATTGGCCGTGAGCACTTTTTTTTTATAATGCCATTTTGATTCAATTTTGTTAATATTTTGGATGTAATAAAAATTATAATTGTTTTACTTACATTTGTCTGTGTGTACAATACATTTTAAACCTTTAACTGATTTTAAATAAATTTAAAAAATAAACAAGAAAATTAAATAAAAACAGGATAAACTTTAATAAAACTATGTAAAAATAACAATATATTCTTTGTCAACAACAAAACAATAATAATAACTTTAAAATTGTCCATAACAATGCACTAATTAAAACGTGGTCTTTTTGGATCTGGCGACTCTTGGCTCTGATGTCTATCTCTAATCAATTCTAACAAAGTTTGCATAGTATTTTCAGCCATTCGCATGTTGTCTTCAGCTATTGTCAAGGCCCTGTTTATATGTAGGTTCCTTTCCCTGTCCATTTCTCTTTGCCAGATAAAGATTTCACGGTCCAGGTCAAACCGTTGCTGGTTATAAGTGTCAAATCTTACTAAATGTCCAGACAAAATTTCCTGGACCTGTCTACTGTCTGCTCTATATCCTCCGGCAAGATTTAACATTTCGTTAAGCCCTGCATCTTCCAAAGGTGCCTGCTCTTGGACAATAGCTTGTGGTTGTTCCAATAGTTCAATTCCCTGTGCTTGAACTCCATGAACAGGTGGTGAATTAGTATTTTCCTCATCACTACGGGGGTTTATAACAGGCTCATGTATGTCCAAATCCTGATCTTGTGCCATCTGTGTTAGGTCAGGGGTCAGGCTTCCACTTTCTGGCGATCTACCCTCTGGTGCTGGAACTGGAACAAGATTCAGAATCACCTCTCTTGATGAATCGTCCTCTTCAACGATATCTAAAAAAAAAATTAAAAAAAAATAGCATTAATTTCCAAAAAAAAAAGATGCAGATCGAAATTTATTCCAACATTAATGGTTAGAGGGGTTACTATACAAGAGAAATTTATAGTGTCATGTTATACTGTCATGTTGGAATCTTACAATAAGATTAAATACCTTCCTTACTACAACTGTTTGCATATAAAATACATAAATCTCACATTATTACAGTTTGAATAACTATCAAAGTTTAAAAGGTTAAATTTTGTTTCTAACATAATTATTTGTCTTCTCATCCTATATTTACTTTAAAAAAGTAACTTACCATCAAAAAGTGGTGCTTATTCGGTCACCATGGCTCTGAAGAGACGTCCAACATCTGCTGTAAAAATTAAAATTAAACATTAATATCTAATTTATAAACAAAAATTTAGAAGGTGTATATATAAGTGGTTTAAAGATACATACCTGAGCTTCTTCCAACAGCTGTATCTGGTGTACTGCTCCTTACATCTGGAATAGTATCTGCAGACGATAGGCTGTGGCTGGTATTTGTAGTTGACCGTAAATATTGCCCATGTTGTTGTTGTCTTACGTTCTGAGGCTGAGAAGTTGAAGGACGTGGTCTCTCTGATGAAGAGGTAGATGGGGTATGGACAGATGCAGAGGTTGACGCTCTAACTGAACCACCTAGGAGTTAGTAAATACAAATTTAAATTAATACAATCAATAAAATTAAAAGTTTATCTGCAATTTATGAAATGCTAATTAATAGTTATATGTACTCCCATTATAACATTTTCTAACTATGATTTGTATCTTGCTTTAATATACACAAATTAAAAGGTCTCTAAAAACATCTTTCTCAAATGTTTCCAATAGAGAATACAATAAAAAAGAAATTACAATTAACTACTATTATCTAATTTGCTTCATTCGTTAGTTCTCCTTTGTTGAAGAAATAACAGCTAGCGAGTATTTCTAATATCAATATATGTTATTCAACAAAGAATATATAGAAAATAAAGCAATTTAGATAATGAAAAAAACTAAATTAAAGGTGGGTTAAAATTGCATGCCCTTTCAAAATCAAACATTTGGGTTTCATTTTACTGTGCCATGTAGGCCTTATTTTTTAAAATACATTAAGCAATATAAAAAAAAATTGAGCATATTAGATAATTGAAAATGTTTTTCATGCTCCATCATGAATGCTTTCCTTTTTCGGTCACTGGAACTTTAAAAAAATAGATACAGAGAGAAGTTATGTAAATCATAAATCTATTTTAAAGGAACAGTAAAGCAGAAATTGTACAATCAAGATTCCGTTAACAGAATCCAATTTTGTAAAACATGGACGTAAGAGAAACAATTTTGGAGCAGACAAGTAAACAATATAAATATTAATTTATAAATTATAATTACCATGAATATCGCTATCACAGTCATCGGTTATGCCCTCAATGACCTCCGTGCCAAGCCTCTGTAAAACTTTTCTTTCAAAGTCTGTCAAATCTGCGACATAAGGTTGTCCGCCTCCAGTACCTCGGGCATATTGCTTTTCTTTGGCAATTTTGGATTTAGTTTGACGCTTGATATCGTTGAACCTTTTTTTGCAGGACTCAATATCTTTTTTAGTGGGTCCTTGAGCACTCACTGCGTCACTAATTTTCTCCCAAATAATCTTCTTACGAGCGCCTGGGGTTTGCTTGACTCGACTACCATAAATATTGTCATAATATTCGAGTACTAGATCAACAAGTACAACATTCTGTTGATGCGAGAAGTTAGGGTTGCGAGTCTTCTTAGAAGTAGCAGAATCTCCGGAGCAAGCCGTCTTGTCAAAGTGAATACCGAAAAGTAAATAAACAATATTCTAAGATTTCTGGGAAAATGCACATTCTTATACATGTCAGCAGCCAGACGTTGCCGCTTGTCTGGTGATTATGACACCTAGATCGTCACGTGGGTAAAGAACTAAACCAATCAGGTCACAGACTGCTTCTTAACTTTGCTCTTTCGCGCCGAACGAAGCTTCAAAGTTATCAATAATCCGATTGTCTTCGACACACAATAGATGCGAAATTTTACGGCTTGGTTTTTAGTACATTCATGTAACAAAGTGCCATCCGCATGGTGCGAATGCCGGCGGGTTATTTCGATACGGTCTGTGCGAAAAAATTGACGCCTTAGTACATGGCGCCCATAGTGTTAAATTAAACTAAAAAGTAATAATCCTAACATACAAAGAAATTGCATAGTAATGATAAAAAGGTATTACATTAAATTACAGTTCTCTCGACTAACAAATCTAATACTAATAAAATCGTAAAGATAAATATATAATAAAAAAGTGTGTTTCAATGTTAAAAATAATCATCACATCTCAGAATGAGAGAGATGATTATAAACAAAAAAATATAAAATAATAGTGAAATATATACTGAAAACAATATTATATGCATTATAAATGTGAATAGAATAAAGAAAATACAAAATTGAAATAAAGTGTAGTACTAAAAATTTAAATACCACCCAATGATAACAAAATCGAGTTTCTTTTCATAAGACTTCTTTTATCACTAAATATAACACTAATCATAGAAAAATAAAAAAAGTGGTCTAAACATTGGAGCCTGCTGTTAAGAGAACCTATATTTAAACAAATATTAGACAAAAATCCTACCTGCACTTTCAGGAGAGCTCCGACCTTAAAAGAGAGACTAGCTCCAAGTAAAGTGGTGATGTGTAAACGAGGTCTCAACTATAAAAAAATTACTTATGGTGAACCTAAAACTAAACATAACAAACTAAAAATAGGCACCTTTAAATGCAAACACAACTGGTGCCATATGTGTGAATAGATAACTGATGATGACACCTGTGACTCTACTTATGTTGTGTATTGCATCTCTTGTATTTGTGGCCTACAATACATAGGACGCACCTGTAGAAAGGTACGCCGTAGATGGTCAGAACACCTTAGGGGTATTAAAAGGGGCACTAATAAGTATAGCACATCTAGACACCACACCCACACACATGGCACTGAACAATGTCACATGAAGATTACACCATTGGAAGTGTTTTTACACAACTATCAAAATAGAATGCCCAGACTTCCCAACGAGAGACATACTAGATCTATAAGTTTGGGTCATTATACCTGATGGGCTCAATAAAGTAATTGACACTGGTGCCTTTTAACTTACAGCACTATTTGTGCCATATCATTGGGTGGTATTTAAATTTTTAGTACAGCACTTTATTTAAATTTTGTATTTTCTTTATTCTATTCACATTTATAATGCATATAATATTGTTTTCAGTATATATTGCACTATTATTTTATATATTTTTGTTTATAAGCATCACTCTCATTGCGAGATGTGATGATTATTTTCAACATTCAAACACACTATTTTATTATATATTTATCTTTAAGATTTTATTAGTATTATATTAATTAGTTGAGAACACTGTAATTTAATGTAATACATTTTTATCATTACTATGCACTTTCTTTGTATGTTATGATTATTACTTTTTAGTTTAATTATATACTATACCAATAGTGAATTACAGGCCTTTAGAAATGAACTTATGTAGCCCAAGTATATGACTAAATCGCATTATGTATCATCACGATCATTTCCCTTTAAAAAAAAAATTCAAATATAGAGCATTTTTGTGTTCACATGGAATCATACTGACATCAACATGCTTAGACTGATGAGACATAGGAGCCCATTTATCAAGCTCCGAACGGAGCTTGTGGACCCATGTTTCTGACGAGGCTTCAGACTCGCCAGAAACAGCAGTTATGAAGCATCGGTCTAAAGACCGCTGCTCCATAACCCTGTCCGCCTGCTCCAAGTATGATCGGGTTGATTGACACCCCGCTGCTAGCGGCCGATTGGCCGCGAGTATGCAAGGGGCGGCATTGCACCAGCAGCTCTTGTGAGCTGCTGGTGCAATGCTGAATATGGAGAGCCTATTTCTCTCCGCATTCAGCAAGGTCTTGCTGACCTGATCCGCACTGTCGTATCAGGTCCACAAGACCTTTGATAAATAGGCCCCATACTCTGAGTTTGAGCGAGACACGATTGGTCTATTTTGGCCGTACCCTCTTGTATGACACGATAGGACTGACGTATCTAATGTGGGATGGTAAAAAATACGTCATTTTGGAAAATTTGTAAACATTGGCCGATATAGCCACATTGTCTCGGCATTTACTTAGTATAGACTGATACACTACACACATTACTTTATTTTTGCCCTGTGCAAGTACATTCTAAGGGATTTATATTGGGTAAAGGTATTTAATATAAATATATATTGTTAAATATATTTTTCAAGCACTTTTGGAGTTTTTTTTAATTCGTAATACACTACCATTTGGAGCACCGGAGGATCTTCTATTGGGTTCTTCAGTTTGCTGAAAGTGGAGTGAGCTGGGACACTTTAATAGTCCAGTAGGCATTATTAGTACTGTTAGGTGCTTCTCAAAGTATAAGTACCCTTTCTTTTATTGGGAGTACATTGGGTTGTAGTTGCTTTATTGATCTGCACTAGGAAGTGTCCTTTTTCTATGTGTTCATTTTTAGATAATTGAGTCCCATATCTGGTACTGGAAGAAGCAGCCCACATCTGTGCACAGTGCACAAAGTTCTCAGCTTGTTTATCTAGGCATTATCTTTGCCATCAGATATTGTAAGTACCGCATTTGCTTACATCCTTTGTCCATTTTTGTCTATTGGCTACACTAGGAGGCACCCTTCCTTGTCTCTCTTTGATTTCCTATATCTCTTGCCTTTGCCATCACCGGATGTTCTACTGGAGGATGATGTAGAAGTTTTTTACTTCTTGCAAGTACAGTACTCTTACTGCAGTAACACAAGAACAAATTCAAGCTGTCTGTTTAGCATGCCCAGTTCAGAAAGCATTATAGGAATTATTGGACCAGCACTTAAATTCTAAAGGACTTTATTCAGCATTGCTGCCTTTTTTTAGAGTGAGTGATGAACTTCTATTACAAAATAGTTGTGCTATGAGGCACACACTGACTACTTGTGCCAAAAGAATTAAAGCTTAATTCATAAGCCTTGCTCACGATATACTACTAGTGGTGGAGGCAACTGGCAACATAGGTAGTGGTTGACAATAATGCACTAAGTGGCTGCTCTACAACTGGAGAAGGTGGTGGCGATGGACAGAATCCATGCAGGTGGAGACTGCTGGCCTCTGGCCGAAAACCCACAATGCCCAGCTTTTGTAGTGGAATCTTCTCCTTCATTATCCCTTAAAGCTCAAAATGAAGTTCCTCCTGGTCCAGAGTAAATGGCAACAATAAAAGACATGCTGGGAGCCAGAATAATATAACCTTATTGGCCAAACCAGAGACTGAGGAAATTTGCTCAATAATTAATTCTTCTGCCTGACTGCTTTGAACAGTTTGATCATCTACCAATCCTGCTATGTTCATCCTGTTGCTGCTGCTTGGAGATTCTGATAAACCCAACCGGCTGCTGCTATAAAATATGGAGGGAATCAGGTGGCAGAAGTGGCAGCAGTATAACTGATGGTGGCACTGGGGAAACACTGGTACAGGTGGTTTTGGCAATAGACTAAAGATTTGACATGTACATAGAAGCTGCTTGATAACCTCAGAACCCCTTCCAAATCATACTAGTAGGCTTGGAGCCAAACAATGTCAATTCAGCACCTGCACCTTCAGTTCACCTCATAGCTTTCTTTATTTGCATGGGTGGATTTAGATGGACCTTACTGCTACTGATGCTGCTGCTACTAGTTCTGGTACAGGTTGGCCCTGAATATCTCATGCTCTGGGTGGACATGGGATTGCCTGCTACAGAAGATGCTGTAGATGATCATTCTGCTGCTGCTGCTCTAGTTATTTGAGCCAGAGCAGCAGACAATGGTCTTGAAAATTATATTTGACTCTGTAAAGCAGAGGTAACAGTGCTTGTCTCACTATAGAAAATATGGTTTAAATTAGATGAAGGGTACACTGTACTATGATATATGTTATACTGGTAGTATACTAGTAACAGTACAGGCAACAGACGTGCCCTGTGTAAAATATTGCCAGTCACTGAGAAATTATTTGTATTAATTATTTTTGTTATATATTTCACACCCAAAGGAAAAAGGTATGCTACATAACTACTATAGTGCTGTAGAGAGCCTATATCAAACTGTCAGGTACCCATGGTACCCCACTGCAATAACAAATATGTTTTCAGTTAAAAGAGGGGTACACTGTACTATGATATATGTAATACTGTTAGTATACTAGTAAAAATATAGGCAACAGACTTGCACTTAAATATTGTTGTTATATATTTTAAACCCAAAGGGTGCACAGGCTTATGTAATCACCCTAGACATATACAAAACAGGGAAGGGGACTGCACTCTCATACCGGACCGGGTACACATCCCATGATCCTACAACATGCTAAGGTCCCTTCCCTTGTTCCCAGTTTGTCTGGGGTTAACTGCCTGTGACTCTGGGGACAGCACAGCTTCCTGTGAGTGGCCGTGAGCACCCAGGGCTGAGCATGTTGCAGGGTCATGGGATGTGTACCCGGTCCGGTATGAGAGTGCAGTCCCCTTCCATATTTTGTATATGTCTAGGGTGATTACAAAAGCCTGTGCACCCTTCCCTTGTTCCCAGTTTGTTTGGATTTGAGAGCTTGCATTGTGTGGCTGTTTTAAGGTCCCAGGTATTGGAAAGGACCTTGATGTGGTACCTGGGCTTGTCTCATTTGGCCAAATGCGGTAACTAACCTTTCCATTTTTGCTTTTAAATCTTACCTAAGAGCTTTTGAGTGCTGGACTTTCTTTATGTGCTGTATTAATTTGTTTTGTAATTTTCCCTATGGTTCTTGCACCCAGACCTGTGTGGGGTTAACTGCCTGTGACTCTGGAAACATCACAACTTCCTGTGAGTGCCCGTGAGCACCCAGGGCTGAGCATGTTGCAGGGTCATGGGATGTGTACCTGGTCCGGTATGAGAGTGCAGTCCCCTTCCGTGTTTTGTATATGTCTAGGGTGATTACATAAGCCTTTGCACCCTTCCCTTGTTCCCAGTATGTTTAGATTTGAGAGCTTTCACTGTGTGGCTGTTTTAGAGTCCCAGGTATTGGAAAGGACCTTGATGTGGTACCTGGGCTTGTCCCATTTGGCCAAATGCGGTACCTAACCTTTCGATTTTTGCTTTAAAATCTTAGCTGAGAGCTTGTAAGTGAGTAGCTTGTAAGTGAGTGCTGGACTTTCTCTGTGTGTTACCAATATAATATATAATCATATACACGCAACAGGCACTTTATTAGGTACACCTTTCTAGTACCGGGTAGGACCCCCTTTTGCCTTCAGAACTGCCTTAATTCTTTGAGGAATAGATTCAACAATGTGTTGAAAATATTCCTCAGAGATTTTGGTCCATATTGACATGATAGCATCACGCAGTTGCTGCAGATTTGTCGGCTGCACATCCATGATGTAAATCTCCTGTTCCCCCACATCCCAAAGGTGCTCTATTGGATTGAGATCTGGGGAATGTGGAGGCCATTGGAGTAAAGTGAACTAATTTTCATGTTCAAGAAACAAGTTTGAGATGATATGAGAAATGGTTCATTATCCTGCTGGAAGTAGCCATCAGAAGATGGGTACACTGTAGTCATAAGGGGATGGAAATGGTCAGCAACAATACTCATGTAGACCGTGGAATTTAAACATTGCTTGATTGGTACTAAGGGGCCCAAAGTTTGCCAAGAAAATATCCCCCCCACCATTACACCACCACCACCAGCCTGAAACTTTGATCCAAGGAAGGATGGATCCATGCTTTCATGTTGTTTATGCCAAATTCTGACCCAATCATCTGAATATTGCAGATGAAATCAAGACTTATACCAGGCAAGGTTTTTCCAATCTTCTATTGTCCAATGTCAGTGAGCCTGTGCTAACTGTAGCCTCAGTTTTCTGTTCTTAACTGACATGAGTGGCACCTGGTGTGGTCTTCTGCTGCTGTAGCACATCTGCTTCAAGGTTTGATGTGTTGTGCATTCAGAGATGGTATTCTGCATACCTTAGTTGTAATGAGTGGTTATTTCAGTTACTTTTTCCTTTCTATCATCTTGATCGAGTCTGACCTCTGACATCAACAAGGCATTTTCGTCCACACAACTGCCACTCACTGGATATTTTCTCTTTTTCGGACCATTCTCTGTAAACCTTAGAGTTGGTTGTGCGTGAAAATCTCAGTAGATCAGCAGTTTTTGAAATACTTAAACAAGCTCGTCTGGCACCAACAACCATGCCACATTTAAAGTCACTTAAATCCCCTTTCCTCCCCATTCTAATGCTCGGTTTGAACTTCAGCAAGTCGTCTTCACCACGTCTGGATGCCTAAATGCATTGAGTTGCTGCCATGTGATTGGCTGATTAGCAAATTTGTGTTATCAAGCAATTGAACAGGTGTACCTAATAAAGTGGCTGGTGAGTGTAGGTTTTTATGTATTTATATGTGTATATATGTATTTACAGACATATATGCACATATAAACACATAAATACATATGTATATATATATATATATATATATATATATGTATATATATATATATATATATATGTATATATATATATATATGTATATATATATATATATATATATATATATATATATATATATATATATATATATATATATATATATATATATATATATATATATATATATATATATATACAGGGAGTGCAGAATTATTAGGCAAATGAGTATTTTGACCACATCATCCTCTTTATGCATGTTGTCTTACTCCAAGCTGTATAGGCTTGAAAGCCTACTACCAATTAAGCATATTAGGTGATGTGCATCTCTGTAATGAGAAGGGGTGTGGTCTAATGACATCAACACCCTATATCAGGTGTGCATAATTATTAGGCAACTTCCTTTCCTTTGGCAAAATGGGTCAAAAGAAGGACTTGACAGGCTCAGAAAAATCAAAAATAGTGATATGTCTTGCAGAGGGATGCAGCACTCTTAAAATTGCAAAGCTTCTGAAGCGTGATCATCGAACAATCAAGCATTTGATTCAAAATAGTCAACAGGGTCGCAAGAAGCATGTGGAAAAACCAAGGCGCAAAATAACTGCCCATGAACTAAGAAAAGTCAAGCGTGCAGCTGCCAAGATGCCACTTGCCACCAGTTTGGCCATATTTCAGAGCTGCAACATCACTGGAGTGCCCAAAAGCACAAGGTGTGCAATACTCAGAGACATGGCCAAGGTAAGAAAGGCTGAAAGACGACCACCACTGAACAAAACACACAAGCTGAAACGTTAAGACTGGGCCAAGAAATATCTCAAGACTGATTTTTCTAAGGTTTTATGGACTGATGAAATGAGAGTGAGTCTTGATGGGCCAGATGGATGGGCCCGTGGCTGGATTGGTAAAGGGCAGAGAGCTCCAGTCCGACTCAGACGCCAGCAAGGTGGAGGTGGAGTACTGGTTTGGGCTGGTATCATCAAAGATGAGCTTGTGGGGCCTTTTTGGGTTGAGGATGGAGTCAAGCTCAACTCCCAGTCCTACTGCCAGTTTCTGGAAGACACCTTCTTCAAGCAGTGGTACAGGAAGAAGTCTGCATCCTTCAAAAAAACATGATTTTCATGCAGGACAATGCTCCATCACACGCGTCCAAGTACTCCACAGCGTGGCTGGCAAGAAAGGGTATAAAAGAAGAAAATCTAATGACATGGCCTCCTTGTTCACCTGATCTGAACCCCATTGAGAAACTGTGGTCCATCATCAAATGTGAGATTTACAAGGAGGGAAAACAGTACACCTCTCTGAACAGTGTCTGGGAGGCTGTGGTTGCTGCTGCACGCAATGTTGATGGTGAACAGATCAAAACACTGACAGAATTCATGGATGGCAGGCTTTTGAGTGTCCTTGCAAAGAAAGGTGGCTATATTGGTCACTGATTTGTTTTTGTTTTGTTTTTGAATGTCAGAAATGTATATTTGTGAATGTTGAGATTTTATATTGGTTTCACTGGTAAAAATAAATAATTGAAATGGGTATATATTTGTTTTTTGTTAAGTTGCCTAATAATTATGCACAGTAATAGTCACCTGCACACACAGATATCCCCCTAAAATAGCTATAACTAAAAACAAACTAAAAACTACTTCCAAAACTATTCAGCTTTGATATTAATGAGTTTTTGGGGTTCATTGAGAACATGGTTGTTGTTCAATAATAAAATTAATCCTAAAAAATACAACTTGCCTAATAATTCTGCACTCCCTGTATATATATATATATATATATATATATATATATATATATATATATATATATATATATATATATATATATATATATATATATATATATATATTGGAGCCCTTTGTAGTTAAGAAGATGAAACAATGTGATCATATATAGTAGAGTGTTATATTTAACATTCCAATGTTCTGCACATAGCAGAATATGTTCTAAATATTTATAAATAGATATTCTAGGGTTTACAGAGAATGGTCCGAAAAAGAGAAAATATCCAGTGAGCGGCAATTGTGTGGACAAAAATGCCTTGTTGATGTTAGAGGTCAGAGGAGAATGGACAGACTGGTTCAAGATGATAGAAAGGCAACAGTAACTGAAATTACCACTCCTTGCAACCAAGGTATGCAGAATACCATCTCTGAATGCACAACATGTTGAACCTTGAAGCAGATGGGCTACAACATCAGAAGACCACATCGGTTGCCACTCCTGTCAGCTAAGAACAGGAAATTGAGGCTACAATTTGCACAGGACAATAGAAGATTAGAAAAATGTTGCCTGGTCTGATGAGTCTGGATTTCAGCTGCGACATTCAGATGGTAGGGTCAGAATTTGGCGTAAACAACATAAAAGCATGGATCCATCGTGCTTTGTATCAATGGTTCAGGCTGATGATGGTGGTGTAATGGTGTGGGGGATATTTTATTGGCACACTTTGGGCCCTTTAGTACCAATTGAGCATCGTTTAAACACCATGACCTACCTGAGTATTGTTGCTGTCCACGTCCACCTTTATGTCTTCACTTCACCCATCTTCTTATGGCTACTTCCAGCAGGATAATGCACCATGTTGCAAAGCTCAAATCATCTCAAACTGGTTTCTTGAACATGACAATGAGTTCACTGTTCTCCAATGGTCTCCACAGTCCAAAGATCTCAGTCCAATAGAATACTTTTGGGATGTGGTGGAACTGGAGATTCGCAGCAACTGTGTGACGCTATCAAGTCAAAATGAACCAAAATGTCTGAGGAATGTTTCCAACACCTTGTTGAATCTATGCCATTAAGAGTTAAGGCATTTCTGAAGGCAAAAGGGGGTCTAGGAAGGTGTACCCTGTACTAGGAAGGTGTACCTAAAAAAGTGGCCGGTGAGTGTATATCTAGCTTCTATACATATATATTTATGTGTTAATATGTGTATATACACATATTAACACATAAATATAAATGTAAATATTCATATACATACATGTTTGTCATCCATTGCTGCACAACTTACCCCTTTGCTGCGCTAGTTCTCTTGATGTGTTTGACGGCATGAGGACGAGGCTCCCATTGCAGCCTATGGAAGCGCGCTCTTATGAGCACAAAGCGAGGTTCGCTTTCCACCTAACTTGTAATACCAGCGCACATTTATGTGCGCTGGTATTACTAATTTAAGCGCAAATATCGGAAGCGATATTTTGTGCTCTACTTATAATCTAGCCCTAAGCCTTCTGTTGGAAGACTAATGCCTAGAATCCATTCCAGGTGTACATTTTACTATCTGATAGTTGAGAAAAATACTTTAAAGTCTATGTTAATCGACAGGTAATTTATACCTGCAATATAAGCTAAGCCTGCCATTGGTTTTACTAGATCTGCTTTTTACAAGGCATTAGTGCAATATTATTTTTGCTGTGTGTTCATGCTCAGTGACAAATTTGTAAACAAGACTTAACAAAATGTTTCCTTGAAGTGTGTTAAAAAGAGTTTATTTAAAATGTGATTATGCTCTTAATCCCCATAGGGACTATAGGATTCAGATGGCTGGAGCCATATATTATTCATGGATATTGATTGAATTAATAGTGCAGAGAGATACCAAGAAAGAGAAAGGATGGCAGGTGGTGCAGCTCCATCGACACGTCTTTAAGTAAACCTTCTATGGCGAGAAAATAAGAAAAAGCATTGATTACATTGGTGAGCAAAATCAATTATTGATTAATAGACCTTCTGTGAGCTATGCAAAATTGTCACTATAGTAAAAGTGATCAGCATATTGATTCAATTCAATGATGCTTTTCCTCTCCAAGATAAGAATGTAATCACATTAGATTTAATTTTTTATTGATTTGCAAAAGAAAAAGAAAAAGACAAAACATCTTAAAGAAATTGATTACTTTTAGTTTTTTATTTGGCTTTAGTAAAAAAAAAAAAAATATTGTCAAAAAAACCTAAACAAAATATTGATTACTTAGGTCATTCATTTGGCTTTTGGAAAACATGCACATTCTCTTAAGAAGAAACACAATAAATTGATTACATCATCAATTTGACTTTAGTAAACACACCCATATTCTGGAAAAAAACAAAACAAAACAAAGCAAAAAGGAAATTGATTACTTAGGTTTTCACTTGGCTTTAGTAAAAAAAAACACACACCCATATTGTCAAAAAACATTAAACAAAATATTGATTACTCATTCATTTCGCTTTTGCAAAATTTGCCCATATGCTTCAGAAAAAAAACATCATTCACTGGCTACTTACATAACCAATTTGACTTTAATAAAGCATACCCATATTCTTAAAAAAATAAATGAAATTGATTACTTAGGTTGCAATTTGGTTTTTAAACATGCAGTATTCTTGTCCCTAATCCCTTTTCACAGGCTAATCAATTTAGTTCAGGAAAAAATTTCCAAATCCAAAATTATTCAGAAATCCAGACTTTTTTTTATTAATATTTTCTTTTTACAAATAAATTAATTAGAAATTACCATTTCCCCACCACTAAGTCAAACTCTTCTCTGACTGCTATATGCATTTAAAACAATTATTATATTATTGATAACAATACTGTACTATCTTTTTGATGCATGTATAAGCTGTATTATGACATGTAAAAATTGCCTACATTAGGTACAATGGTGGCTACACTTGGTCCCATCTTCTCTCTAAGCTGTCCCATTTTACAGATCCAAATACACAAATATTCTGAAATCCAAACCATTTTGGGCCCCAAGCAGTTTGGAGAAAAGAGTTTGTACCTGTGTTACATAATTATTAACATCTTAAGCTATGTGATACAAATCACATTAAGGTGTAAAAATATATGATATTGGTAAAAAGCACCCCATAAATACTTCAATACTCAATAATAAGCAAATTCTAATTTTGTTAAATTGTGTTAAGGTATGGTTGGACATGTCATGGTTTGGGGTTGGTGGTGCTGGGACAGCAAATCATGGGTTAACCACTGTAAAATAATGGAAGATAGGCCATCTTGTTCGAAAACTACTGTCATGTGAGTATGTTACCTCTCTGCATGTAACACTAGGCCAGGCAACTATCTGCAGGATAACAAACAGTTAATTGATGTATCTCTCTCCCTATCCAAAATTAGAGAAGTCACATGAATGGTTTCCTGTGAACTAAGCCAGTGCACAGGAGACTAGGTTAGATCAAGCAGAGTGTCTGCTATTTTGCTGACAGGTGTTTCAAATGGAAACTAACTCGTTGAATTTTGTTCCTCATTCTTATAGACTGTAACAAGTATAGGAAAACAAATGTATTAGAATAGGTATTTTGCCCAGAAACCAGATGAAGGAGTCTTTAAGTTGAATATTATTGGTGGATACATGTTGATTACGTGACCTGTTAAAACTGAATGCTGAACTTCCCAGGCTCAGCATTTGCTGTCTGCACAATTCTCCCATGTTGATCAATTTGGTACATGCTCAATAAACAAAATCTCAACAAAGAACCTGGTGTATTCCTTGACTGTGGATATTTGTGTCAGGGAAAACGACAGTTTTGGTGCGTTGGCGGGGAATCGCAATATCTCGGAATCCTCTTCAGGCAGACACCACTGGACCTGGAAACACTCAATAAAGACCGGTCAAAACAGGTAAGCCACCTTTAAATGGCTTTAGCTTAATTGGTTTAGTGTCTCTAGGTAAGGAGGAATATGCTTAAACAGTCTAAGAGATTTTATTTATTGGCCTTATTGAATTCATTGTGATTTCACTGATTTAACAGTTTATTTGTAACTTAAATTATTGAAATAATTTTGTTGTGATGATTTTGTGTGACTAGGAGGTTGTCAGCAGAACAGGCAAGTGGGAGTGGTACTGGGTCTTCAGTCTCAATAAGTCCCGAGGGGCTTGGGAGAGAGTTGGGAAAGAGACTAAGGCAATACCCTTTACTTAAAGGGCCAGTAAACCCACCAAATAATGTTATATAATTCTACACATAGTGCATCACACAGTTAAAATGAATGTAGCTCGCTCCCGCTACCAGACCAGAGCAGGAGCGAGCTACATTCATTTTAATGGCGCGGTCGGGCCGGCTGTGACTAGACAGCGTGCCCGATGCGCTTAGAAAAAAAAGACCCGCTCAGTAGAGCCAGGAGCGGCGGTCTGTAAAATACATTTTTGTAGGAAAATATCTGTGACATACTTTGATTTAGAAACATGGCGCTAACCTAATGTTATATAATTTTGCACTATGTGCAGAATTATATAACATTATTTGGTGGGTTTACTGGCCCTTAAAATCTTGACCTGGTTGACATCCTAAGGAAAACACAAAGGCAAATTTACTGCATATGTATAAGAAATTACCAGTAAAATAGGTGCTAGCTGAAGACAGGGCCTTCTGGTATGTAAAACTTAAGTGGCAGTTGAGAAATAAAAGTGTAAAAGGTGCTAGCAGAAGGCAGGGTCTTCTGTTGCGTAATACGTAAGTTGCAATCAAATCGTATAAGTAAAATAGGTGCTAGCTGAAGATAGGGTCTTCTGGTGCGTAAAAATATAATTGCAATTAAGAAGGGACCCAAGTGGCCCTCAGGGTCCCCATCAGCATATATGGAGTGACATTATGGGTCATTCACTAATTTCTATCATGATAAGGGGGTAAAACAGAGCCAAAGATACACGGCCACCTGAGGGTACATGGAGTTTAGATTATTTGCCCACATTGCAGGACAGGTTGCTTAATACACTGGAAAAGAATAAGCCCAAGCTCCTTGAATTGAATGTCTATCTGAAATGGTGCGCAGAATCTAAAAAACGCCAGCTGGCCTCTCTGAAAACCTCATTAGAGGATTATTTCAGAAAACAGATAGAAGGGGAAAAGGCAAAGATACAGGATCCCACTTATAACCTCCCATTGCTGAGTAAGGAATAAAAAGAAAGGGACACACATAGTCCACCACCCATTAGTGAGCCAGATCTAGTACTGGAGCAAGAAATAGTGCAGCCTTGTGCCCTATACCCCACATTGCCCCCACAAG
Source organism: Bombina bombina (assembly GCF_027579735.1). Lineage (NCBI taxonomy): Eukaryota > Metazoa > Chordata > Amphibia > Anura > Bombinatoridae > Bombina > Bombina bombina. Next base: position 999,132,375 of record NC_069504.1, on the reverse strand, counting down.
CTGTCATAGAGCAAGTTCAAGCAGTAGTGCCTGTGGTTATCTATTAATTTAAAATAGCTTTACTTTCTACTAAATATAATATACTAAATCTCTATGGTGAAACCACTAAACTTAACACAAATAAATTGTGAAATAAACTCTATGAGAGTGTCTCCATTATTTGCCAAACAGTTTATTTAGGAATCATAATATGTTAATAATAAGATAAATATTTACAGGTATATATATATATATATATATATATATATATATATATATATATATATATATATATATATATATATATATATATATATATATATATATATATATATATATATATATATATATTATGTTACAGTATTTTATACCCCAATTCAAAAGGGAGTGGCCTTTTAAATGCCACTCACAGGCCATTGGGAGTATCCCACCTAGACAGACACTAGAACAAAAGAACTACTTGAATAAACCAGCTATGTGAATTGGCAGTTATAAAATCTGTGAGCTATATTCCAATATTCCTGTGATAAAATGTCACCACATTCCCTCACTTTTTCTTCTCCTTTGTTGCCCCGTTTTCTAGTTATACCCACTACTACAGAAGAACACAGTGGGAGCGAAAACCTTACAGGAAAAATTCTCCCACCATCCCTTCGGAATCATTCCCTCAGTTATATGAGCTCTTCTGTACTTTCCTAGGACTGTCAATTCCTAGTCTAACATTATACAATTCATTAGAAAAATTAATTTAAAATTATACATAGAAACACAAAATCCTATGCTAAACCCCATTAGCAACATTTATACAATGGTCTTTAAAATTGGGAAAAGTTCATGTATGAGTGTGTGAGTGTGGGTACATTAGATGGGTATGCGTGTAGTAAAATCTTTATTAATAAAGTGTGAATTGTGCCTGTAAAACAAAAGTTATAATGGTTCACTGAAGTTCTTTGTTGTCATCTTTTGGCATCTGGTCCTTGCTTTTGGCATCTGGTCCATGCTTTTGCTTTACCAAATCTCTCTCTTTGAACCACTTAGTTTTTTTCCAAGACCCTCAAAGGAATGAAAAAAGATTAAAACCAGGCATATATTTACTTCACACTACAACACTCCATCTGCAGTAGAAACCACATTCACTGTTAATAACTTCAAGTTGGAAAGTGCCTCTGTTATTGCATCATCCCACTCGCACCCTTACTTAAACTTATGTTGCTTGATTTAAATGATTATTTACCCCTTTATGCTATATATATATATATATATATATATACAGGGAGTGCAGAATTATTAGGCAAGTTGTATTTTTGAGGATTCATTTTATTATTGAACAACAACCATGTTCTCAATGAACCCAAAAAACTCATTAATATCAAAGCTGAATAGTTTTGGAAGTAGTTTTTAGTTTGTTTTTAGTTATAGCTATTTTAGGGGGATATCTGTGTGTGCAGGTGACTATTACTGTGCATAATTATTAGGCAACTTAACAAAAAACAAATATATACCCATTTCAATTATTTATTTTTACCAGTGAAACCAATATAACATCTCAACATTCACTAATATACATTTCTGACATTCAAAAACAAAACAAAAACAAATCAGTGACCAATATAGCCACCTTTCTTTGCAAGGACACTCAAAAGCCTGCCATCCATGGATTCTGTCAGTGTTTTGATCTGTTCACCATCAAGATTGCGTGCAGCAGCAACCACAGCCTCCCAGACACTGTTCAGAGAGGTGTACTGTTTTCCCTCCTTGTAAATCTCACATTTTATTATGGACCACAGGTTCTCAATGGGGTTCAGATCAGGTGAACAAGGAGGCCATGTCATTAGATTTTCTTCTTTTATACCCTTTCTTGCCAGCCACGCTGTGGAGTACTTGGACGCGTGTGATGGAGCATTTTCCTGCATGAAAATCATGTTTTTCTTGAAGGATGCAGACTTCTTCCTGTACCACTGCTTGAAGAAGGTGTCTTCCAGAAACTGGCAGTAGGACTGGGAGTTGAGCTTGACTCCATCCTCAACCCGAAAAGGCCCCACAAGCTCATCTTTGATGATACCAGTCCAAACCAGTACTCCACCTCCACCTTGCTGGCGTCTAAGTCGGACTGGAGCTCTCTGCCCTTTACCAATCCAGCCACGGGCCCATCCATCTGGCCCATCAAGACTCACTCTCATTTCATCAGTCCATAAAACCTTAGAAAAATCAGTCTTGAGATATTTCTTGGCCCAGTCTTGAGGTTTCAGCTTGTGTGTCTTGTTCAGTGGTGGTCGTCTTTCAGCCTTTATTACCTTGGCCATGTCTCTGAGTATTGCACATCTTGTGCTTTTGGGCACTCCAGTGATGTTGCAGCTCTGAAATATGGCCAAACTGGTGGCAAGTGGCATCTTGGCAGCTGCACGCTTGACTTTTCCCAGTTCATGGGCAGTTATTTTGCGCCTTGGTTTTTCCACACGCTTCTTGCGACCCTGTTGACTATTTTGAATGAAACGCTTGATTGTTCAATGATCACGCTTCAGAAGCTTTGCAATTTTAAGAGTGCTGCATCCCTCTGCAAGATATCTCACTATTTTTTACTTTTCTGAGCCTGTCAAGTCCTTCTTTTGACCCATTTTGCCAAAGGAAAGGAAGTTGCCTAATAATTATGCACACCTGATACAGGGTGTTGATGTCATTAGACCACACCCCTTCTCATTACAGAGATGCACATCACCTAATATGCTTAATTGGTAGTAGGCTTTTGAGCCTATACAGCTTGGAGTAAGACAACATGCATAAAGAGGATGATGTGGTCAAAATACTCATTTGCCTAATAATTCTGCACTCCCTGTATATATATATATATATATATATATATATATATATATATATATATATATATATATATATATATATATATATATTATTTTGGCCTAATGCACTATTTTACATCTCCATTGTGATACATTGTACTTATTTAATTTGTCCAACGCACCATCATAGCTTCATGGTAAGATCAGTCCTGAAGACACCTGAAAAACAACAATCTATAATATGTATTATTGGGGAAAAACTGGAAGGAAAGGTGAGAAGCCTTCTATCTTCATTGGTTTTCTTCCTGCAAGATAAAACTTCAGACAGTTTACATAGACATGGTATTGCAAATTTGCATGTGGCCTCCCAAAACTAATCACAATGGAGCTATCTGTTATTGTTTTTTAGAAAGAGAATGCATCAATTAACTATACATTCTAAATATTGGCATTTAAAACTTAATAATGAAAAACACTTAAAATTATTAATTGAACTTAACTAAAGTACACATTACACGATACAAATGTACTGCAAACAAACATGCTTATAAACAAAAATGAATGATTTAATTTGAGCCCTCCAACTCTGTCAGTTGCTTCTTTAGAAACCCAATTTGATCTCTCATTCTCCTGTTTTTTTTTGTTTGAGTTACCAATAACTTAAGTTGGCCTTATTGTTCATCTCATTTGACCTCAGCCTCCAATTTTTATACTTATTTTCTCCTCTGTTAATATTACCATTTAAATTCCTGTCTCTCCAGTTTGCTGTATTTGATCCTTTACTATTCTGATATCCCCAAACATGTCTCCTGTTGCCCCTCTCTGATTCCTGCCTGTGAATAGTCAGATTGTTCTCCATTGACTGCTTCACTGCAGAAATTGCCTTAATGGTGTATGGGTGATAATTCCACCACTTCTCAGCTCTAGTGAGCACCATATCTAGGTTTGTGGAGTTTGGATCATACAGCTTTACAAACTCCTGACATTTTCTGGGGAGAACTTCAAGTACCCTCTGTATGTGAGCTGGTGACCCCCAGACCATTTGGGTCCGTGGCTGGCGCAGCACACACCAGAATAAAACTCTTTTTGCTACTTCAAATGGCCCATCCAGAGGTCTCATGGTAATTTCACTAATCTCTTTTTCTAGACTAGTAAAATTGAAAAAGGTTTTAGCTATCCTGCCAGCCTGATCACATATGCTTGAATTGAATCATAATAACCTGTTGGCATAGGGGCCCATGGCATCTTGAAGCAATTCTGTCCATTCTGGCATGCTCATTAGTGATGTCGCAAACCTAAAATTTTGCAAACTTCAGCAAATGTTCATGAACCAGCGAACCGGGCGAACCGCCATTGACTTCAATGGACAGGTGAATTTTAAAACCCACAGGGACTCTTTCTGGCTGCAATAGTGATGGAAAAGTTGTTTCAAGAGGACTAACACCTGGACTGTGGCATGCCGGAGGGGGATCCATGGCAAAACTCCCATGGAAAATTACAGAGTTGATGCAGAGTCTGGTTTTAAGCCATAAAGGGCCTAAATCACCTATTATTCCTAAATTGTTTTGAATAACGTGCTTTAAAACATCAGTTATGATGTTGTATTGATCATGTAGTGTAAGGGTTACGCCCGCTTCACAGTGACAGACCAAACTCCCCGTTTAACGCACCACAAATAACCGTAAACAGTCCATTTGCACAACCACGAGATTGATAGATTTGATAGAAAGATACATAGATTACATAGATCAATAGATGCAATATATATTTGATAGATACCAATTACATAGATCAAAAGATGCAATATACATTTGATAGATATGAATTACATAGATTAAAAGATGCAATTTACATTTGATAGATACGAATTACATAGATCAAAAGATGCAATATACATTTGATAGATAGAATTACATGGATCAAAAGATGCAATATACATTTGATAGATACGAATTACATCAATAGATGCAATATACTTTTGATAGATACGAATTACATAGATCAAAAGATGCAATATACATTTGATAGATATGAATTACATAGATCAATAGATGCAATATACATTTGATAGATACAAATTCCATAGATCAATACATGCAATATACATTTGATAGATACGAATTGCATAGATCAATAGATGCAATATACATTTGATAGATATGAATTCCATAGATCAATAGATGCAATATACATTTGATAGATACAAATTGCATAGATCAATAGATGCAATATACATTTGATAGATACGATTGATAGTTAGATAGATTTGATAGATAAATAGCTAATTTGAAAGATATATAATTTCCCAGACAGAGAATTACAAAGACGTGCGTCCTGGGACCCATGGTAAGGTTACTTCCTTTGCACAATCGAGTATACCAGTTGCAGAGGTTCTGACCCTGCATTCTGGCTGCACCTCTCCCTGCAAGAGAGATCTGTTACAGAGTCTGTGGGCCTCTATGCAAAGAGCTGGCCTGCCTGAAAGGAGCAGCAAGGCATATCAAAAGATGCAATATACATTTGATAGATACGAATTACATAGATCAAAAGATGCAATATAAATTTTATAGATACGAATTACATAGATCAAAAGATGCAATATACATTTGATAGATACGAATTACATAGATCAAAAGATGCAATATACATTTAATAGATATGAATTACATAGATCAAAAGATGCAATATACATTTGAT